>NC_133809.1:2985229-3217729 GCF_043250625.1 Sebastes fasciatus | reverse complement strand
ATCCGTCTCTAATAGAGCAATTATTCACCCAAACAGACTGAGAGTGATTATGAGCAATCAAGGCTGTACAGAGGAGGACCACGGAGGGGAATGGGGGAGGGAGAAAAGGAAGGCGAGGAAAGGGGAGGTGAAGAAAAGAACAGAACAGGAGGAGAGCAAAAAGAGAGGAAGAGGATAGCAGACGGCAGGAAATGGGAAGAAACACGGAAGATGAGAGGAGGAAGATGAGAGGGTCCCTGAGCTGCTATTAACACTCTGCACAAAAAGGTTAATTAAGTCATTCAAGGAGGTAAAAAATAAATAAATGAAACATCGACCAGGCTGGACGTCGTTCAGCCTCCCGCCATACATCAGACAAATGAAATGAAACCGGCTGGACGCATCCTATTCAAAGGAGGACGAAGCTAATAGGCCGCACAGCTAAAGACGCTCATTTGTCAATATCAGCATGGCAGGGCAACGGAGATCCATCTTTGACGTGTGTGTGTGTGCGTGCGCGTGCGCGTGTGGTTAAACCCACCACCACAGATGCAGTGGTAGCCATGGTTACGTCAAACGCAGCTCCGGGGTTCGTTCTCATTAAGGAGTTAATTACCTGCTGTGGAAATATTTTTCACCTTCGGCTGACGAGGTCGTCGTCAGGAGACGGCTGCTGTTCTCTCTGTCAGAGAACGACAAAATATTAAATAAGTGAGAAAGTGTTGAGGAAGTCGAAAGAATCACAAAATGAATTCGAAAAAAATATATAATTTTTATTTGCATTAGATGTGAACAACTTTGTATGCTTGCCATTGTTCTGCAGGATGTACAAATATGAGTATGATTAGCACGGGTTCTTTTATCTATTGGGTAGCAATTTTACTTCTAAATTTGATATTGACGTATTTCTGCAATTAAATACAGTGTTTAATAGGGGTGGGAAAAAAATTAATTAAACTATGTATCGCGTTTTTTTATAATTACGATTTTGAAATTGATTTTTTAATGCTAGAATCAATATATTTGCGGACGTTACCGTTACTGTATCTGTTAAACTAAAACAAACCACAGCGAGCCAATGACAAAGCGAAAAAAGGCGGCGGGTCAGCGTGGATACGAGCTGCACCCTCACATGTTAAATCCAGCGTGGTAAACAGTACACATCCAGTAAAGGATGGAAACACTTTGGGTTCACACATGCAGGAAAAGCAGAGCTATAGATCATGACTAACGCTGCATGCTAAATATGTCTGAAAATAAGTCCGAAAAAAGCCGAAATATGTCCGAAAAAAAATAAAAAAATGCTGAAATATGTCCAAAAAAGGCCAAAATATGTCTGGAAAAAAGGCCTAAAAAAGGCAGAAATATGTTCAAACAAAAGTCAGAAATACATCAGAAAAAAAGGCCGATATACGTCTGAATAAAAGTCTGAAAAATTTCTGAAATATTTCCGAGAAAAAGTCAGAAACATGCCTGAAAAATGTCTGAAAGAAGGCAGCCGACCGTCGCTCTCATCTCCGTGGTCAAATGGGCCGATGCTACAACTGTAGAGCACCCATATACTGACATTTATGTTCTCTGCATTGAAACGGCCCCGATGGAGCTGACCATGGATGGATAAAGAGAACGGAGCTGACGGGAGAGCTAGAGACCACCTTGGAGAAGTTAGAGGAAGTAGACACGTGGGACTACGTCCGGTTTTCAAAATAAGGCAACTGTATATACAAAATACATCTATGGAAATTAGATTGATTGGATTTTATTCACCAGAAGTATAAAACATTACATGTCCCTTATAAATTAAAAAGAAAATACTACTAAATTGTGAGGGAAATGTCTTTATTCTTTGATTTTTGCATTGCTGGATAATAAATAATTCCTGAAAATGACTGATATATTTGATTTCAGGACATCTTTGACTACATACATGCTGAAAATCAAACATCTTTACTGGACTAATTTAGATATTTTACTTTTTCCCATGGTCTAGTGTTAAAAAAGTTAACACAAATCACAATAAATCGTAATATCGAATTGCAATACTTAAAAATCGCAATACTCTGTTTGACCATTTCCAGTACTTGTAGTATTTCATGGTACTGTGTTTTATGTGCACCTGTGAAGCACCTTGTAACTTTGTTTTTGAAAGGTGCTGTAGAAAATAAAGTTGACTTAGTAATTTCTCCTTTAACCTTTATTTAACATGCAGATCAGAATCTGTTCATCGTCTGTTATAGAGAAATAAACTTTTACAAAACGACGATCAAATTCACATTTAGCTCAAAATCACTCCTGAAACGTTACTTCTGTCTTTGTCCTGCACCGTTGTCGGCCCTTCCTCTCGCTAACAGATCGAGGCGTTTAGTGTGACGTGTCCCGTTTCTCTAACTGTTGCCCCAAATTTACAACTTGCCCCTCCCTCATCAGCAGCGCTGTATCACGGTGAGGCAGTAAATAGGCAGCGAGTAATCACTGTAAACATGATCACAATAATAATGACGGTAATTGCCTCCGCTAACGCTGCCAGACGCTCTCCAAAGCCCTGTTTGTTTTCTGATCCCTCTTCACAGGAGTCATTTTGGTCTAATGGTCCGTTTAATCTTTCTCTTTCTCCCTCTCTCTCTCTCCATCTCTGTTCCCTCCTTCTCTTTGTCTGAAATGGAGCGTGCGACACACTAAATGGAGATAATAGAGGCTCCGTTTTGCAGCTAAGAGGGTAATTTGCTAAACTCTTTGAAAACATAATTCTCATAAAGGCATAACAGAGCCGATTGTTCCTTTGTTACTCCATTTGTTGCACGTCTAATTCAATCTGCCGTTGCTGTTATTTTATCTCTTTCTGAGTGTCGCTCTGCACTTTAAAAAGTTCCTAAATGTGATTTCAAGCATCTGAAAACATTAACGCCTCAAACCTGGAAAGTCAAGAGGTATGAGGATATTTTTAAAAGCAAAAATGAAACAAAATTGACCATGGATAAACAAACTTATATTTCTTTATACTGTTGATATACTGAATGATAAACATGCTGTTTTGTTTTGAGATAAGATAAGGGTAAATAGACGTATTTATTTTGTCAGATATTAACACTTTCCTTTGGTTAAAGGTCCAACAAACAGTTACTCAGTGTACAATAAGTACATAAAACTTTGAAACCAACAGTAACCTGCAACAATCTGAATATGATGTCTTTCAACCTGGGCTGTCAGTTAAGATTAAGATAGTTAATCGTGATTAATCACATTTTTTATCTGTTCAAAATGTACCTTAAAGGGAGATTTGTCAAGTATTTAATACTCATCAACATGGGAGTGGACAAATATGCTGCTTTATGCAAACATATGTATATATTTATTATTGGAAATCAATTAACAACACAAAACAATGACAGATATTGTCCAGAAACCCTCACAGGTACTGCATTTAGCATAAAACAATATGCTCAAATCATAACATGGCAAACTGCAGCCCAACAGGCAACAACAGCTGTCAGTGTGTCAGTGTGCTGACTTGACTATGACTTGCCCCAAACTGCATGTGATTATCATAAAGTGGGCATGTCTGTAAAGGGGAGACTCGTGGGTACCCATAGAACCCATTTACATTCACATATCTGGAGGTCAGAGGTCAAGGGACCCCTTTGAAAATGGCCCTGACAGGTTTTCCTCGGCAAAATTTAGGTTATGTTTTGAGCGTTATTTAACCTCCAGCTAATATACAGGTCATTAAGTCAGTTAGGGAGAGCATCCACACATTAATACTCCCTTTTTTGTTCATTCGTTTCTGCTAAAATTAGGGGTATATCATCAGCATATTGGCGAATCAGAGATTTAAATGGACACACAGATACAATATGACAAAATACATTATTCCTCGCCAAAATTTAGAGTAAGTTTGGAGCGTTATTTAGCCTCTTTCGCTACAAGCTAGTATGACATGGTTGGTACCGATGGATTATTTAGGTTTTCTAGTTTCATATGATGCCAGTATCTTCACTCTAACTTTAACCCTGAGCTACAACCTCTGAAAGATCGATTGCATTAATGCGTTCCTAAATGAGTGGCGTTAAAAGGAGTTTGCGTTAATGCGTTAACTTTGACAGCCCTACTTTGAACTTGTAATTCTTCTGCTCATCAGGCTCACCTGCTCTGGTGTATGAAGCAGACAGACGTGGGTGATAGCTGTACCCTCATTATCTGTGAGCTCTTGTTAAATCCATCTCGCTAATGAACAACAGGTGAGGTGCTGAAACATATTCAAGCCCTGATGGTGTTCGTGAATTAAGACTCCCATTAGACAGATGCTTAATCACCTGTAAAGAGCAATAATGTTTGTTTTCCATGCACCTGTATTTACTCTGCACATAGTGTCTGATTAGATAAGTGGTGATTTATCATTTATGATTTATCATCACGTGACTGACACATGAACTGACCTTGTAATTATAATCCATGGCTAGAATTAATCAACCGATTTAAAATAACCAGGCTCAATTAGAGGTGTGGAAATTTCACAATTCTAATGCCTACGACTTTTAAAAGACTGATGTCTGACACCCTCTCACATCTAAAGACAATGGGCCTTATCTTACACCCGATGCAAAGCGGCGCGCAGCACTACTGTCATTGCTAGTTTCAGTCCAATGCAGTTGTCATTTCCACGGCCAGCGCCCATGTCGTCCAAATAACAAATGTACTTGTGCCCATCTGTTGGTCTTAAAATGAGGTGTGGTCAAAAATCTGGCGCAGTACTTTCCTGCCATTTAAAAGGCGCATTATTCAGATAGTAAGATGCGTCTACACAGGCAGAGAACAGTGTCGGCGCGAGAACAACGTTTTCATCTACAGTATGTAAAGGAAAACACCAAATTGAAGTAGCAGGTGACACTTCAGAATATAAGCGCTCCTCCGGTCACTGACGTGACGTGGGACGGAGGATTTGGAGACGGCGGAGGCAGAGGGTCCACCGGCTATCAGCCACATACATCTGCTCGCACTCTTTCACTTCACTCACGAGCAGATCCGTTTCCTCAGCAGAAAACGGCTTGCTTCTCCAATTTGCCGATTCCTC
The DNA here is from genome assembly GCF_043250625.1 of Sebastes fasciatus. NCBI lineage: Eukaryota > Metazoa > Chordata > Actinopteri > Perciformes > Sebastidae > Sebastes > Sebastes fasciatus. The sequence goes on along the minus strand of NC_133809.1, from coordinate 3,212,682 downwards.
CTTTTAAATAGCAATGTGCACCTGATTGGTTTAATTCCTGTTAACGCACAAAACACACTATGATTAATTAAGAGACTAAATACAACCCCTTTGCTCCTTGCGCTTTACTTTTCTCCCAGATTATGCGCTGCTTAACTAGCACAAGTGGAGTTGGACACGGCCTAAATGCACTTTAGACCATGCACTATAGATTGTTTAAATAGGGCCCTAAGACTCCATTGAAGACCAGTGTATAGAATATTTTGCATGATATCTTTTGGGTGGGTTAGAAGCTTTTAACAATTAGGGAGAGCCAAACCACTGGTGCATTTAAGCATTTATACTAAATTAAATACAGAATAAAACACAAATTTGCAAGATCTCTTGGTTTTTAAATATTAGTTCATCGACCTCCATCACACCGACACCGACTGCCCCGACTTTCAGGCGATCAATATACTGGTGTGACTCTACTTAATGAAAGCGAGACATGAACCCAGAGGTTGAAGCCCAGTTTTTCAGAAAGGACTTTGTAATATTCTGCAGACACACCGCATCACTTGAGAGGCGTTGGAGCGGAGCTGCAGGGCGACTGACAGACTGGCAGGCTGCTTTCTGTTCTCTCCCCCAGGAGGAAACTTGTCCCTAAGTCAAATTAGATCCGCTGACATCTCCTCGGCGCTCGCCTTTTTTCTCGCTGTACGTGTGGCTGAGCCGGCAGTACATCTGAGGCCTCGGAAGACGAGTCGTGGGAACGGCAGCGCCGAGGAAAAGCGTGCCGCGCTCTGTCACAGATGGCGCCGCCGAATGCATCTGAGAACATCATGCTCTGCTGAGGAAGCGTCAAATTGAATTTGTTGGAGGAAAACAGGTGTGCTGAGTTAGATGCTGTCGTTTTAATGTGGCTTTCAGTCTCACACACACATACTCACACTTCTACTCATGTGAGCGCACACACACACACACAATGCAGTTAACTCAGACTTTTAAATATTTCATGGAAGTATCAGTAAAAAAAACCCAACCCAAAGTCTCCTTATTGTTTACCTCCAACACTTCAAACCTCAGTCAGTATACTGGCTACATTTGTGAGGACAAACTGGAGCAGTGAATGTCAACAGATACAGTTTATTTACCAGCCACGACAGTGAGTCTGTGTGTGTGTCATCACGGAGACACCGACTGTAGCAGGAACTACCACAGAGGAGGTTTGAGTGAGCGGAAGTTTGGAGCGTTATTGAACCTCCTTCATGACAAACTAGTATGACACGGTTGGTACCGATGGATTCATCAGGTTTTCTAGCTTTAAAACTGAACCCACTACAACCTAAAAATCGCAAGTTGCATTAATGCGTTAAAGAAATGAGTGGCGTTACAACAAATTTGCGTTGCCGCGTTATCACGTTAAAGGGACTGTTTGTAACTTTTTAAGCGTATAAATGTACCGGGTCGGGACACATGCGGGCTCACATATGCGCGTTCGCGTGTGGCCGCTGTACTCTGCTCCTCTGCCTGCTCGCCTTCACTCAGACAGCGCGCGCGTTCTCGCGTACTCGCTCCACCTCTAGACGTGAACGCACGCTCACTCCACACTGTAGAAGAGTTAGTTTAGCTCTGAGAATATCTAGTGAATGTAGAGTGGACGTTTGGGCAGAAATAAATGCTGCAGCTCCTCCAGACCAACAGAGGTTTTCCGTGTCTTGTGAAGTGACGGGGCTCTGCAGAGAGAAACGTTACTGTCTCGTTACTGACCGGGTGCCGGTGTCTCCCTCCGGCTGCGGGTGGAGATGACAAGTTACTCGCTGTAGAGCTCCGTCACTTAACAAGACACGGAAAACCTCTGTTGGTCTGGAGGAGCTGCAGCATTTATTTCTGCACAAACGCCAAAACGCCAAAAGCCAACACTCTTATCAAAAGTGATTCATGGAGAGACCTTCGTCTGGTCAGCTAACATTACTGCCAAGCAGCTGAAATATAGAGTGATGTTGTGATTTTAGCTGACGTGTGTCGCCTCACTGTGTTGAGCGATGCTCGTTCATGTCTATGATGGAGCGAGCAAGCGCGAGCCCGACGCTGACTTTCGTTGATTTCACGGCCACAGGTGTCGCTGTTAACAAGCATTTCTGAAAGTTACAAATAGTCCCTTTAAGAAAAATAAGGAGAGGAAGATGAAAAAACAAATGATGTAGAGTATAACATGAAAACATGGCCGTTACACATCCTCCTTCTACCTCACACCTTGTTGGTATTCTGCGGTTCCAGCAGCCGCTTCAATACGTGTCAAGATTAGCACGCTCCCGTGAGTCGGCCAATCACGGTTCACGGTACATGGCTTGCCAAACTGAATCAGCCAATCCTGAACGGGAGACGAGTCTGAGTGATGAAGCAGCAGTTGGGCTCTGACGTGTGTGTGTGTGTGTGTGTGTGTGCGTGTGTGTGTGTGTGTGTGTGTGTGTGTGTGTGTGTGTGTGTGTGTGTGTGTGTGTGTGTGTGTGTGTGTGTGTGTGTGTGTGTGTGTGTGTGTGTGTGTGTGTGTGTGTGTGTGTGTGTGTGTGTGTGTGTGTGTGTGTGTGTGTGTGTGTGTGTGTGTGTGTGTGTGTGTTTTGCATCCTGTTTGTATTGTGTGCATGTGATGTGTTTTCTCTTAAAATGTGCATTTCTTCCCATTTCTATCTTTCTGTTTGAATATTATGTGTGTTCTTGTGTGTATTTCCTGGCTCGTGTTGTATATTTTGTGCGTGTGTTAACGCATGAATGCTTCTGTGTATGTGTTATTGTGTGTGTGTGTGCGCGTGTGTGTGTGTGTGTGTGTGTGTGTAGCCTGTATCTTGTGTGCGGCTGTCTGCCTACAGATGGGATGTGTCACATGCTGAGTGGATGGGCGTAGTGAGGCGGTGGAGGGGATGGATGGGTAGATTGGTGGGGGTGATGTGGGGGGGAGGGGAGGGTTTGGTCATTTTAACGTGACTCAGCGTTCCTCTGACCTTCACCGTACGACTGATGTCTGAAGTAGCCGGAGGAGGTCCGCTTCAAAAAGGCGTTATGAATATTCAACGTTTCCTCTCTCCTTCCTCCACCAGGCAATCCATCATTCATAAACATGCCTTCACAGCCGGGTGGAAGTTTGTGTGTGTGTGTGTGTGTGTGTGTGTGTGACTCTCTCTCTCTGTGTGTGTGTGTGTGTGTGTGTGTGTGTGTGTGTGTGTGTGTGTGTTTCCTATTTTTGCCAAATGTGCTGATCGTACGTCAGAGTGAAATATTCCCTGTCAGGGTAATTGAAGTATTCAGGTCATTTACTTAAAGGATAATTCTGGTTTTATTACAGTTTGTGTCCTTTTTGTGTAGTTTAGTCCATCATCTCTGTCAGATAACAGTTAACAGTTAACAGTTAACAGTGAACAGTTGACGCTGTACTCACACAGTATAGTTTTATTTTGTTTATTTACGTTGCAGATAGAATTAGTTTTTTGGTAGATAACGGAGAACACTTGAACTGCATACTGACACTTATTGTTTCTTCTTCTTGCTCTTCTTTTAAACTCCTACCTGCAGTACACGAAGCCAGAGATAAAACATCTCAGCAGGAGTCTGACTTCAGGATCTGTGTCTTAAATATCTTATTACGTTTCCTAAATCCAACTCTGTGGTGAAATATGTTAACAGAGTAAAATATAAGTGTGTGTGAACTGCCTTTGGGGGTCCATTTGTCAGCAGTACCTCTGCAGAATAACAGCATGTACCTGTGTGTGTGTGTTAGTGGTGTATTTGCATCCCCTCTCATTGCGCTGAGCGCCGCTGCAGCTGATCTATTAGCTCAGTAAATCTTTGCACACAAACAGAGTAAAAGGTAAATGTGTCCTCTCATCACAGTAAACAGAGCAGGAGGAGGTGAACATGCAGCCGCTGCTATCTCTGGCTGTCCAAGACAAAATAATAACACCAATTCAAACACAATAATCCCGCTCTGTATTTAGAGATAAACACGCACTGTTTCCACCTCACCTTTATTTTCAGCTGCACTTGACACAGTACGTGACGGTAGAAGGTACATTTCTGTACCAATTTTGTACCAATTTTGTACCAATTTTCAACCAATATTGACCTCAGGGACTAAACAGTCTGTTTACCATCTCTACCTCTGCTAAATGGGTAAATCACCAAATTGCATTTTTACATCATACTGTACATTAAAGGCAATGGATGTATCTTGGAGGATGTTTTCAGATGTGTAATCTTCCTCTTAGACGCTGTTCTCCAGAGAAGGAGAGCAGATGATGATGTTCAGTCAGTAACTCGCTGCATTACTGAGGGATTTTACTCTGAAGGGATGAGTTTCATTGATTTGTGTATGATATGGCAATGCTTTATATACAACTTATCATTTCTTAGGAACTTGAAATGTCCCGTAATTTTGAATAATTCCAGTAATCTGAAGTGTAACCTACAGAGTGTTTTAGTCAATGCAACTCACGTCAGCTAAACGTGCTGAAGGTAAACATCCAGTACAATTCAAATACAATTATGGATAATAAAGTTTCTAATTAATGAATGTCAAGCTGATTTGATAACATTTTACCACCAGAAGACAGAAAAACACCAAACCGACCTGACAGATACTCAACCACTATCTTATTATGGCTTATAACGTTGATCTTTCTAGCATGTTAGCAAACAACTGCCTTCTTACACATCCAGCAGACACAACAACATTATTATCACAGTTTCACAAGCGTGTCGGAGAGCTACGGTGGCCTAGAGCCGGGCGATAACTCCATTTGATCAATTCATTTGAATTAATGGTTTAGGACGATTTTTTTCTTTAACTTGAGTAATTCCGGTACTGAAGTGCCACCACTTCCCTGAGCTCCCAGAGTTCATAGTAAGCACAACACAAGAGTTTTCTCCAGCGTCCGACCTCGAGCAAACCACTGTCCGCTGTAACGTTAGTCTAAAGTCTGTGGATCTTCAAAAGCAGCACGACAAATTTATTCCAGCGTCCGGGTGCTGTCCCGGGAACTGAACCACAGCGGAGGAGATCCATGGACTTCTATGTTGTTTTTATTCGTTTGTTTATAGGTCTACATATTAGAACATTTGGTTTTATGGGTTTTATATCGCAGTCATTTATTTGATGTGATTATTAGGGATGCACCGATACCAGTATCGGGTATCGGGTCTGATAATGTGCTTATGTACTCGTACACTCGTACTCGCAAAACAGCTCCGATACAACGGCACCGATACCACTTTACGGCAGCGTGACGGGCCGGTGGTGCGCCCGACCCCACGGGGCCGGGATCCCACCTCAGCCGGCGCGCGCCGGACCTCACTTTCATTGCGCAACGGGGTTTTGCTTGCACCCTCTGACTCGCGCGTGCGTTACACTTCCTTGTCCGTGTTTCAAGACGGGTCGGGTGGTTTGCAGACATCGCCGCAGACCCCTGGCGCATTTTACGTGGGCCAAGCTCCGCCCTGGGGTTGCGACACGGTTGGGGCGCGCTGAGGACAGTCCGCTCCCGGTCGACAGTCGCACCGGGAGTAGGGGGCCCCGTCCCTCCACGGTGGGGAGAGAGGGCGCAGCGAGCACTTTTTCCACGGCCCTGGGAAGCACCTTCGCCCCGAGCCTTTCCAAGCCGACCTAGAGCCGGTCGCGGCGCACCGCCTCGTATGCGGGACTCCCCAGCCTGTCGTGTGGCGCTCATGTAAGAACTTGTACTCGGTGCATTCCTAATCAAAACAAACACACCGCGACAGTGAAGCATCTTTTCTTTGATTTCTAGTGAAACAGAGTTCAGCGTGGACGCAGCTTTAGTGGACAAACGGAGGAGGAAGAAGCTGAGTCATGTTCCTGGTCATGTGTGACGAGAGCCGACGTGACTGTCAGGGCTCATGTGTGTTATAGTTGTGGAGGGTGGGGGGGGTGATGCCTTCTTTTACAGGCACACGTGTGGTCTGAAAGAGGCTGTACACTGTGTGTGTGTGTGTGTGTGTGTGTTTGTGTGTGTGTTTGTGTGTGTGTGACAGGAGATGAGTGTTTCTGTGATATTTATGCATGTGTCTGTAAATGTGACATGGAGATGAGTCTGTGTCTGAGAATGTGTGTGTTTTATTACTGTGTCTGTGCATCTGTTTTTGTAGCCTGTGTTGGGTTTTTTAATTTCTGTGTGTGTGAGTGTGTGTGTGTGTGACACAGATAGGTCTTGACAGCATGCAGAGAGCTGGCACACGGCTGTCCTCTCCTCCTCCCACAGTCCTGTCTGACACGGTAAACGTATCCTCACTTTATGTCTGTATTCCCCGGTGAGACTCAGGACGACTGCTCAGAATCACGCACACACACACGCACACACACGCACGCACACACACACACACACACACACACACACACACACACACACACACACACACAGCGTTCAGATGGTGCACGGCTATGAGGAGAGACCCTGGAACGAAGTGACGGAGCGTGGACTGTAGTCTGTCCTGTTCAATTCCCACATCGCCATCACAGCGAGAGCATTGCTTTAATGGAGACGGGCATCTCTGGTGAAAAAAACAAAACCAGAAAAACCTCCAAAAGTCCTCAAAAGTTCAACTCGATTTTGGATTGGAGAAAAGATGGGTTGGCTTTTCCAGCTGACACGCAGGCAGACGGGGAGGACATGAAAAAAGCAGCCTGTTCACACGTAGTGATAGGGCAGAGTTTTACACCAAAAGGGCAGTGTGGCTGCCGTCGTCACGTCGCCAGAGGCCCCACGATACGATATTATCACCATACTTGCGTCACGTTACGATCGTATTGCGATTGTGAACATTTCGCGAAGATATATTGCAATTTATTACAGTTTTTGCAATGCAAATTATGCAGTTTGTCAACATCTGTTTTATCTAATAAGATACAGTTTTCACTCCGTTCATCTCAGAGTTTCATTCACATATCTGGAGGTCAGAGGTCAAGGGACCCCTTTGAAAAAATGCCCATGACAGTTTTTCCTCGCCTTCGTGACAAGCTAGTATGACATGGTTGGTATGAATGGATTCTTTAGGTTTTTAGTTTCATATGATACCAGTATCTTCACTCTAGCTTTAAAACTGAGCCCGCTACAACGATAATGTCATGATGTCATTCATTCATTAGCCCAGATTGGGACTAGCGCCATCCATCAAACCCACGTAATTAATTCAGTTTTTTCTCGTACTGCGACTTTTTGCAACAGAGAGAATAATAAAACTCATCGGACTCATCGGTTTCTGTGTGTCTTTTAACGGATGGCAGATTAAAAAAACAAATACGAAAAATACGGATTCGGTGCGCAAAGACCTTTAGTGTTTAAAGACGTTGGTGCCGTCTCGTCATCGTCTCGGATGATCATATGTCGTCATAGTTTCCGTTAAAACAAAAACAAAATTACCACCGTTTGGGAGTCACCATCAAAACCCAATAGAAGTACTGCATACTGCTCTCAGCCTGCTGCAAGAACACAATGTAATGATAACATTAATGATCCATAATGTTTCTCTGTGTGATGAATAGAACAGATCAAACATTACCAGGAGCTCTGCAGCCGACTGGAACACTACACTGCTGCTCAGCTCCAGTTTAATCTGCAGAATGTCCAACACAGTTTGTTTCAAAGCTACGGCTTCATTTAGATCTTCTCTCTCTCTGTGTGTTTTACCAGTTTCTCCTCTCTGCGTGTGAAAATTTAAAAGAAACAGCTGCTTAAAAGACTCCCTGAGACACAGAGATGAGCGACTGCTCTGAGGTCAGTCTGGATGCTTATTATGGTGTTAACACGTGTGGGCTTCAACGACTAAAAGTACTCGTTATGTGTGGAGTCTCAGAAACAATAGCAGGTGTTGTGTTGTGTTGTGTGTTCTCAGCCTTCTCACTGCCTTCTCAATGTTTTCTAACCGCTGTGGTTCTGGTAACCTGAGGTTAGAGCCAAGAGCTTAGTCGCTCCGTTAACACATTGATAAAACTACATTTTCAACTGTTACGCATCCATGAAATATTTTACACATGAATAACACAAGTTCCACTGGTGGAGTTTATTGACCCCCTTTCAGTGCTCAGAGCTAAACTCTGCTAAACAAAAATCATTTTGCATGAGGGCGGCACGATATTGGAATAAAATATATATATTTTGTTTTCTGTGATATAATATATATTGTGATATGAATAAAAATAAGTACATGTTTAAAGTAGGGCTGTCAAAGTTAATAATAATGCATTACCACAAATTTGTTTTAACGCCTCGAATTTCTTTAACGCAACTTGAGATTTCTAGGTTGTAGCGGCTCAGTTTTAAAGTTCGAGTGAAGATACTGGCATCATATGAAACTATAAAACCTGATGAATCCATTGGTATCAACCATGTCATACTAGCTTGTCATAAAAGAGGTTAAATAACGCTCCAAACTTACGCTAAATTTTGGTGATGAAAAATTGCCATATCCATTTTCAAAGGGGTCCCTTGACCTCTGACCTCCAGATCAGTGAATGTAAATGGGTTCTATGGGTACCCACGAGTCTCCCCTTTGCAGACATGCCCACTTTATAATAATCACATGCAGTTTGGGGTCAAGTCATAGTCAAGTCAGCACACTGACACACTGACAGCTGTTGTTGCCTGTTGGGCTGCAGTTTGCCATGTTATGATTTGAGCATATTGTTTTATGCTAAATGCAGCACCTGTGAGGGTTTCTGGACAATATCTGTCATTGTTTTGTGTTGTTAATTGATTTCCAATAATAAATATATACATACATTAACATAAAAGAAGCATCTTTGTCCACTCCCATGTTGATAAGAGGATTAAATACTTGACAAATCTCCCTTTAAGGTTCATTTTGAACAGATAAGAAATGAACTATGGACAATACTGTGATTAATTGCAAATCAATATTTTCATCGCGCATCTTAAATGGCTACTGCAAACTTTTAGAGACAGTTTGTTGCTCTAATTGAATAACATGCTCCTGCTTTAGTAGACAGAATCTGACATGTGAAAACTAATTTTCAATTCCAGCTAAACGTTGAGTGCCTCCCGCTGTGAAACAAGTTGATAACTGATTTTTGGAAGGAACCATTAACTAAGTGAAAATCCGATATGCAGAGTGTGGTCATGTGCTTTACCCGTTGCAGCTGCATATGTTCATTTTCCATTTCCTCACAGACATGCTGTTCCAATTATGAAAACTGAAGGGCACTGTGGAATCTATTAAATCCTCCCGATGTATTTTCTGCTGAAACCAGAATGACAAATCGTAAAAAGCAGCTCAGTGAATTTATTGGGATATGACTGGATGTTCCAATATTAACCGGCACATTCTGGCGTGTAAGTCCCGTCCCGTTTATTGGTTTGTTTGGCGAGTAGTCTCATATGTTTCCATTATATTTCTATATAACGCTGTTATATATCCTCCAGCACTACCAGCGAGCATTCAGATCTGTCAGTTGTGTGTGTGTAGCTGTCTTGTAATGTGTCAGCAGTAATTAGCCCAGTGTGTTTGTGCGTGCAGCCTTTGTACTCGCTGATTAAAGTGATTGTGCTGCTGATCAAAGAGGATCAGGCAGGAAGAGGCCGAAGCATTACAGTCCTTCCCTTTTATCCTCTCCTAAAAATCCACTGTTGAAACTTCCTGTGACATCTGTGGATGGTGAATGATCTGAAAGATAAAAAGCTCTTATGGCTTCAACCAAAACCAACACTGTTGAGACGTTTTCATAAACTAACATTTGAATAAAACTGCTGATTAGTTGACATGAAGACTCAGACGACAGATCTTATTAGCATCACACTAAACACTAAACTTTGCACATGATTCTTAAGGAAACAAAGAGTTTATTCTTAAAATTAGGACTTCCAAATCTTGTAATCATGATTTAGCGCTTTGTAAATGTAAGAAAAGAATCTCATAATTCACACATATTTGTCTCAAAAGAGATGCCGCAGTGTCTTCTAAAACGACCTTTATATACTACTATATTGCAGCAGCAACTATGTTGTGAAAGAAACATAATCCTGCCCACGTTATTTGTTTTTTTATCAACATAATGAGTACACTGTTTTAAAGAACATGTCTATAAAGTTGATAAATGCTCGTACTGAACCAGTCAAAATTTGCAAACATACATTATTTCTTTTCTGTGTTGGAAAAATACAAACGTGCACATTCCTAAGGTCATGACAGGTGACACTCATTGCCCTTAAGGCCTATTTCTGTTTCGGTGTTGCATACTTAGTCAACGAACTTGTAGCGCCTATTTGAAGACAAGTAACCCTAAAAAGGACAGAAGTGTCAGTCAGACAGACAATGTGAGATATACGACTGTGAGCCTGCACGCAAGGGTATAAATGTCTCGAAACGGAGAGACTCAGGGCTCTCAGCCCTGAACATTTATGTTGATGGTTGTTTGCCCACTTGCAAGTGTTTATTAAACCTTTAAAAGACTTTCTCTTGATTTTCAAGTCCTTCTTTACAGAAATTGCCTCCACATTTTCCTACAATATTTGCTCATGGCAACTAAAGAATGATTACACACGTCATGGTAGTCGACTCAAAGCAGTTAGTTAAGTTTAGGAAAAAATCCTGATGTGTGTTTTTTTTTTATATTTGACTAAAATCACAACCTTCCCCAAACCTTAACGTGTGTTGTAACCTAAACCTAACCAGACCAACGATGCTAACTCTGGCCAAGGGACCCATTTGAAAATGGCCATGCCAGTTTTTCCTCGCCAAAATTTAGTGTAAGTTTGGAGCGTTATTTAACCTCCTTCCCGACAAGTTAGTATGACATGATTTGGGTTTCAATAACTGCTTTTCCCAGTTTTCAGTGTTGTGCATGAACATGGTCATGATTTTGGTGAAGTGAACGTATCAGTTTGCAACTAATGAACGTGAACATGACTGTAACGCACTGTGTTTTTATGGCACCCGGCATGCTGGCATGGCTAGTGCACTCAAAGGATCGGAGACATCACCCCCCTCGTCTGTTCCATTGCGCTTCCAAAGTCTTAAAAGTCAGCTTGAGGAGCGAGCGAGCGTTGAGCAGTTGCAGGCGCGTAGGGAAGGTCGAGCTTGCGCTCATCACAGCCCTGTGCTCGCGGGAACGCATGTTTGCGTTGCGAGGATGCTTTTGCGCTCATGGATACTGTTCACTGTGCTCGTATCACATGTACACGCCTGGTTTTTAAGTGCGCGGTTGAGACTAATTAAATTACATCCGACCAGTTAAAAAACAAAAAGAACAGAAAAAATGAAAGTGACCTAGTTCATTTTTTGGGACTTAAAAATTTTAAATTGTGAGCTGTGAATATGAACTAGTTCATTTTAATCCGTGTGAACTGAACATTGAGATTGCTCTTACCAGTTTTTTCCCCTTTCGCCTGTTTAATACTATTAATATTTAGTACTACTATAAATTCCAGGTCCAGCTAACGGCGGAAATGTACTGTAATCTACTTTTCATCAGGCTGAGAATCTGCTCAACAAATACCAAATCAAAAGAGACAGACAAGTGAAAACAAAGTACTCTTTCATCGTTGTTGACAGACGTGAAAATGTGTATATTGTAGTTATTTTTATCTTCTGTAAATCATCCCTCACTACCGGCGTGTTAATTTCCTCCTGAGAGGGGGATTCCCCGCAGCGAAGACGAGCTTTAACATCTCACAGCAGAGCGGGGAGAGGAAGATTAAAAGTAAAAATGGGAGATGAAAGATTTCTTGGTGGACGAGGTGATGTCGAGCGTTCAAACATCACTTGTGTGGTTTCGGCTCACGTGAGACGTGCCGACTGAGCGTTCTGACAGGCTGCCTGGAAACATCCGCAGACTCAGTCAGAGGAGAGATGGTTTTCTTTGCTCTGTTATTTCAGACTTTAGATGTGGTTACGGCACAATGTCTTTTTTTTTCTTTTTTCGGCACAGCTGCTTATTAGCTACCGGGAGATGTTTGCCTGCCGGGGCTCTGACAGCGTAATCCTGCAGATGAAAACCGATCACTCCCCTTATGAAAACCGGCTGAATGATCGGCTCTAATTTGCTGTCGGGGGGTTGAGGGGGTGGGATGGTGGGACGCGCCCCGACCTGCTCGTCCCCGGAGTTTACCGAGGAATCAGACCTGCCTGGGCCTGAGGATAACAAGGCCGTGACTGGCTCATTAAAACAGAGCACGGGGGGCGGACACATGCAGAAACCAGGAGACTCAGAGAGAGAGATGACGAACACACATGCTTCAAATTAACTTTTTAATCACCAGCTAAAAGGAGCTACTAGATGCTTTTTGTTTTAATAAACCAGATTACGAATCGCTGCTTCCATCCATTCAATCAGTCCAAACTTATATCGCCTCAACAAATATCACACGGAAGAGGAATTGAAGGACACTCTACTGTGTTTCCAGTTTAATTTCAATTAGGTCTGTCAAAGTTTAACTCCACTAATTAACATAACTTGTGATTGTTAGGTTGTAGCGGGCTCAGTTTGACTCGCTTTTCAAGAAGGAGGACAAATAATGCTCCAAACTTGTGCTAAATTTTGGAGAGGAAAAACTTTCATGGCCATTTTCAAAAAGGGTTTAACCGTCTGAGACCAGCGGCTCTAGTGGTCCCAGTCTTAAAGCTAGAGTGAAGATACTGGTATCATACGAAACAAGAAAACATAATTGATCCTTTGGTACCATGTCATATTACCTTGTTGGGAAGGAGGCAAAATAACGCCCCAAGTAAAGCTACATTTTGGCAAGGAAAAACTGGCATGGCCATTTTCAACTAGTACTTAGCTCCACCCACTCGTGTCATGGCGACGGCCAAAATGACGAAACTTGAGGATTCAAAACTGTAGTCCACAATCCAATTGGTGACATTGCGGTGACTACGTCCACTTCTTATGTACAGTTTAGGGATGTCAAATTTAACGCGCTAATAACTAGTTATTTCAAATTTGTTTTAACGGCACTAACTTCTTTAACGCATTAACGCAACTTGCGATTTTTAGGATGTAACGGGCTCAGTTTGTCATGAAGGAGGTTAAATAACGCTTCAAACTTGCACTAAATTTTGGCGAGGAAAAACTGGCATGTCCATCTTTAAAGGGGTCCCTTGACCTCTGACCTCCAGATGTGTGAATGTAAATGGGTTCTATGGGTACCCACGAGTCTCCCCTTTACAGACATGCCCACTTTATGGTAATCACATGCAGTTTGGGGCAAGTCATAGTCAAGTCAGCACACTGACACACTGACAGCTGTTGTTGCCTGTTGGGCTGCAGTTTGACATGTTATGATTTGAGCATATTGTTTTATGCTAAATGCAGTACCTGTGAGGGATTCTGGACAATATCTGTCATTGATTTGTGTTGTTAATTGATTTACAATAATAAAAATAGACATACATTTGCATAAAGCAGCATATTTTGTCCACTCCCATGTTGATAAAAGGATTAAATACTTGACTAATCTCCCTTTAAGGTCCATTTTGAACAGAGAATAACTATGGACATGTGATTCATGTGATTCAATATTTTAATCGATTAGCAGCCCTAGTTTAAATCATTCTGAGCTCTTTAACTTGAAAACTTTCCAACGCTCTTAATATATATTTTGGAAGAGTAATTTTCTAGAAGTTTATTATCTAGTCTCTATAGAGATGTTACTGAGTTGGCTCAGAAAACAGCTAAGATTAAACATTGTGTATAAGATTTGAAATGGTTAACATTGAACAGAGCTGCTAGGATGGCTGTAGACTCTTGTTTTAAATGCTGAACTAAAGCATGAAGCACAGTAAACCTTATTAATTATTCATCTAAATTCTGGGTAAACAAAGTGCTGTCAGAACAGATAAAACAAGAATAATCAACATAATCAAGAGGGGAATACATAAAAGGAAGAAATACTAAATCCACAGAGCAAACACAAGAAAGACGGTGAGATTAAAAGTGAGCCGGATTAAACATGGTAGCATTAAAGCAGCTCATTAAAAGAGGAGATTTAAGAGATACACTGTGCAGAATTTACAGTTTAGGTTGACTCAGCATGTATAATCTTATCCAGCCAACACCTTTAATCATTTCTATCAAACCAAAGAGAGCTGACCCTGCTGCGTCCAATAAGAGACGATAATAATAAAGACATACAGATTTAGCCGGGGGATTTCCCCTCCTACGACAAGAAAGATTGTTTTCATTACCCAATTAAGGAACATTTCAGTAAATTAGATTTGTAGTGTGGCTCCTGTACTCGTACATTCAGATCACATGCACCATGGTTTTACTTTACAACCGAGAGTTTCAGCCAAGAAACCAGATTGCTTTATTAGTTGCTGTTATGATGCGGGTGGTTGCAGAGGCAGAGCGGTCCGGTGGTCTGAGAGACTGACCGGAAAAAACAGAAGTATGCAACGTGTTTGAGTCTGGCAAAGTGTTTTTGAGTTTTCTATCGAATGGCGTTAAGGTGAGCGGAGCGCCCAAAATGAAAGCATATCAGTGCAAACGGACTTTGACTGACGCCGAACTAAAGACGGCAAAACAAGGTTTTAAAATGTAAAAACAAAATCTTAAAATTCCTGTGCAGCATTATCCGAGGGTGTCCAAGCGTTTTATCCATTCATGCGCTCATGGAAATCCAAACACAACTATTTTTGCCAAACTATTGCTAAACAAAGCATCGTGCTGTCACATGCCCGGGAAACCAAAACTAACACAGAGTAGTCGAGCTTGACATATCTTGGAGTCAAAAACATGAAGTCACAATCCTGTGGTTCTGACAGTTATTATATGTTTGGGTTGAAGTAAATCACAAATATTGTCTCCTGAGTAGTTTTGCTACAACCTTTGTTTTTGTATTATATTTAATCATATTTGTATAACTTCATTATTTTTATATTGTTTTATTTATTCTTTTGTAAACGTACCTTAAATACACAGTATATGCTCTGTATCTATCCTGTGCGGGTGGCGGGACAACGGCAATATACTCTAGGTAGGTGCAGGGGAAAGGGGGAATCTGGTGTGTGGGTTTGTTGTTTCATTTAAAAAAAAAAATATATTTGTATTTATTTATATTTCTTTATTATTTTATTTGTTTATTTATTTTTATCCATAGATTAAAATGTTGAATTTATTGTAATTTTTATTTTATTTTATTTTCAAATTGTATTTATTTAGATATTTTATTATTATTATTATTATTATTATTATTAGCATTTTTGTCATTTATTTATTTTTATCCATAAATTAAAATATTAAATTTATTGTAATATATATATATTTTTTATTTTCTAATTTTATTTATTTAGATCTTTTATCATTATTATTATTATTATTATTATTAGCATTTTTTTCGTCACAAAAAAATTGTGCATGCCGACAACAAATTCCTTCATGTGAGGATAATCTGAAACTGCTTTGCTTTGTTTTTCGGACATTTTATAACCTTTTTTGCCGCATTTCTTTCGGCCTCGTTGAAGTCTATTTACACTGACGTGCTTTCATTTTTGGGCGCTCCACTCTCCTTAACGCCATTTGATAGAAAACTTTCTCTGTGCCCATAGAGAGCCTAGAAAGGTGAGTACTTTATACAGCTTATGTAGTTTTTGGGTGAACTATTCCTTTAACAACAGATGAGTCAAAAATGTAATACAAATAGACTTTGTAAAGATATTTACTACAAATGTACTACATCTTTCATTAACTGTTAGTTTTAGTCAAACTTTTTAAATAAATTATAACAATATTAGTCTCAAGGTGTAGTTTATTACAAAACCAGGCTTCTTATTTTCTACACTGTTTCTGCTGTGTGAGTTTGTTATTATCCCGACATTAAAATCAGTTTCTGCACCTCGCCTTTTGAAATGCGAAACACGTCTCATTTTCAAAAGAGCGCGGCCGTAATGACACCGTGTTTGTGAGGAAAAAACAGGGTTTCTCAGGCAGCAGTGGGCTAACGGTGAGTAAATTACGAGGGAGGGAGGACGTGTTTGCTTGTTGTTTTGCTGCGTTACAGATGAGGTAATTGAGTGTAAGAGGAAATTGTGTGCGCCGAGCAGCGTGTGTTATATTAGAGAGCCATTTACAGAACAGCTGATGGTGATTTAATTAAAGAGGGAACGGGGAAGGTTATCTGAGGATGTTGTTTGGCATCCTGTCACCACACTAATTTGATTTTGTCATCTAGAAAAAGACATTTTATGTTCCTGTCTAGGTTTTTTCACTTAAGGAACATTCATAGAGGTTTCTTTGAGGCCACGATGTGTCGATTTATTGCTTTTTGAATATTTAACCGTAATTGTTTTTCTCAACAAAGTTGTTTCGGCACCTAATCTCAACCACACAATCATGATCACAATGTATCCCTCACCTTACTCAAGTGCTTTGGGTTGTTTAAACCTTGTAGCTGTGAAAACAAGGATTGGATTTTGTGGGTAAAATAAACACAGAAAGATGTACAAACATCCAATTTGGGGTTACGTTGAGAAAAATCTGCACAACACAACTCCTCCACAACACATCAGCCAGACAAATTAGTTGTGTATGAACATAATTTGTAGGCGACAGCTGTGGTGTGGTGACGTGTGTGTCTCCTTCAGTCTCTGCAAATAAACAAAGACAAAACTGAAGTAATTGTCTCTTAACTGTATCTTAAAGTTGATTTCTGGCAGGTCAGATTAGTGTCAGATATCTCTTCTCAGGTTATTCCAAAATCAATAAATAAAAACAATTAATACCTCTAATAACTTGTTGCTGAAATGATCTAGACTTGGACATTTCACAAATGACTTGTGATTTGAACCTGTAGTAGTTGATGGACTTTGTCTGGATTGACTTTGTCTTAAGACTCGACTGGGACTTGTCCTCATGGAGTTTAGACTTGACTTGAGACTAGCTATGAAAGACTCAGGACATGACTTAGACCTGTCTCAAATACCTCGAATGAATCTTAAAGTAATATATTGAAAGACTCAGAATTTGTCTTGGACTTGTCACAATCGACTTTGATGAGACTTGACTTGCTATGAAAGACTTGAATTTTGATTTGGACCCGTCTCTTAACTCAACTCATGGACTTGACTTTTGACTTTTTCTCAAATGACTTGAGACTCGAACTTTTCCCAGATTACTTGACCCTTGACTTGGACTTGTCTTAATTGACTTTGACTTGAGACCTGTCTTGATTGACCTTGACTTGTACTTATCTCCTTTGAGTTTAATTTTTGACTTGGACTCGTCTTAAAGGACTTGATCTTGATCTTGTCTTGATTGCCTTTGGCTCATGATTTGACTCAAACTACTTTACCCTTGACTTGACTTGATAACCCTTCCCTAACACTTGAACTTGTTTTAAATGACTTGTGACTTGATTTGGACTTGTCTTAATTGACTGTCGTAGCTATTTAAGTGTTATACATCCAGTGACCTGATCCAAAGTTAAAGAAGGCTGACTGAATACATCACGGCCCTCAGAGTGTGTTTGTGTGTCTCTGGTGAGGTATTGAGTCACGGTGTGAAAGTCAGTCCTTGTTTATTTTTTCTTTAAAGGTGTGAGTGTGTGTCTGCACCTGCGTGTGTGTGTGCATGTGCGTGTGTGTGTGCGTGTGTGTGTGTGTATGTGTGTGTGTGTCTGACTGGGAGGGGATCCCGGAGCGAGCGAGTCAGTCGGTGTCTATTTTCCTGTCGAAGTGACGACTCTCTCTGAGACGTCTTCGCCTTATCTCATGTTGACTCACAGTACGGCCCGACCGTAAGGTGTTTCCACCTGGGATACACACACTTATACACACACATACACACACACACACACACACACACACACACACACCCCTCAGACATGACACAATCACCTCTGCAGCTGCCTCATGGAGGGAGGGAGAGGAGAAAATGAGAAAGAGATAAAAGACGTTTGAGGACGGAGTCATCAGAGAGGAATGAATGGAAAATATACTCTGTGTGTGTGTGTGCGTGTGTGTGTGTGTGTGTGTGTGTGTGTGTCCTCGTCCCTGGTTACCTGCATGATAATTACCTGAGCAGCTCTGTGATTAGACTCACATCAGAGCAGAGCGCCACGATGGCAGCAAACGACAAGCGACCGGGACCTGTAAAAAGCACCAACTCATACAAACACATAAAGTAAAATGTACAGAATAGCACCCAGGAGGCTACACACTCTGCTCCACATCACCGAGGACAAACAGAGGCCTTTAAGAGCCTGGACACGTCAGAGGAAAACACCTTCGACAGACGTTAGGATTACAGGCAGCACCGCAAGCCAGCTAGCGACCTATACAGCCCATCAGATAGCCAACCAGGGATGCACTGATACCAATAGCGGATTGGAAATCATTCATGTTTAAGTTTTGACCAATTTGTTGCTGCATTAAGAAGGTTTACATTTGAATTATAATTCCTGTTAATTTTGAAGATTTGAAGTTTCTGGTATATGATTATTATTTTAATGATAAACAATCTAATATTCTCTCTTTTGGCTCAGTTTTTGTTCTCTACCAACTCCTGAGAGAAGTAACTATCTGTAGCTGTTAAATGTTCCACCATGTTCACCAGCTAGTAGCTAAACTGTATCTCTCCTTTGGTTGCTGGGCAGGTTGTCATGTCATTAGAGGCATAACTGCGTATTAAACAGTTTTTAATTGGGTGATGTGTTTCTTCCTTTTTGATGTGTTTAAAACATAACATAAAACGCGGTGAAAGTGCGCTGTTGTACGGAAGTAAACATGGAGACCGCTGAGGTCAGCTATCGTTTCATTTATAAACGATATATGATATAGTGTATAAGATGTGCAGTGGAAAGATGAGGATGAGGAGAAAGAGAGCCAAATGTTTAATTATGTCTTTTTGTGACCCAATGGCTGCTACTTCTGTACATGATGACATCTAAACTGTGTTCCAACGGCAATGAGGTGAAGCATCTTCTCCAGCGCCGCACTAGATGCTCCTTCATGTTTGCAGCCGCCTAAATAACCTCAGTTATCAAAAAATAAATAATTTTTGCCCCAAAAAGCCAAAGCTGGTTCCAACAAGGACAGCAAACACACACATGCAGCGTGCTTGAAGTGTGCAGCTTAATTAGAAGGCGACGTCCTCGGTGTCCTCGGTGTCTTCGGTGTCCTATTGTGCCTCCGCTCAGCGAAGTTAAACAGAACGATCCACAACAGAGACAGAGCCCACAGCATCTGTCTCCTGTGTTTATGGTAAACAAAGGTTACAATGAGCACAGCATGACCTGCATACGCACACACACACACACACACACACACACACACACACACACACACACACACACACACACACATCACATACACAGCAGCACATGTAATTAGACTACACACACACACACACACACACACAGGTCGCTCTCCCACCTACAAACAGATGTGCTCAGGATGAGTCACACTGAGAGCTAATTCTCTCCTACATTTCCCAGAACTGCTGTGTGTTGTATATTGAAGACACATATTACATTACAATGCAGGTGGTGTGTGTGTGTGTGTGTGTGTGTGTGCAGCTGCAATCACACCAGTTCAACCTCCTCCTCTTCTTCTACACATTTCATTAACATGCAGACATTGTTCACTCGCAAAATACAATTAGCTTGCAAATATCTTGATTAAATTACCTGCAACACATTTACTACCAACGTATTACACGTGATATTGTGTGTGTGTAGCAGTAACGTGGTTTAGATAGGGTGATCATATTTTTAAACCCACAAACTAAGACCCTTAAACAGGGTCTGAAATCAGCACCGGCCACCTGCCGAATGCAGGTAAATTGTTGGCAGGCCATCCACCTCTTTGGCAGACAGGGAAAACCCTGGGGATGGGAATAGAGAACCGGTTCCCGTTAAGAACGGGTTCTTACTTGTCCAATTCCTTGGAATCTCATGCCTTTGTGACTTTCGATTCCTCTGTATTGATGCTTCCCCACAGTAACGCAGGCACAATGACGCACACGCACGCTGTATCATGTTTCAGTTTGTTTGGGGCCGGAGACACGACGGAGAGAAAAAAAAGCGCTCAACAGTTGCGCTACTAAACCTGAGGGGACGCACCCTATTCTTTTCCCTGATAATGCAACACTGTGATCAACTGTGTTGAAATCAGCAGGAGGAGAGTTAGTAACGTTATCTGTTAGCAGCCGGTGGGCAGAACAGTCCTGACTGGCTAAACACCGGAGATACGAACGTTAACGGAGGTGCCATTGAGTTATTATTATGAGGTGTTCA
Organism: Sebastes fasciatus; assembly: GCF_043250625.1. NCBI lineage: Eukaryota > Metazoa > Chordata > Actinopteri > Perciformes > Sebastidae > Sebastes > Sebastes fasciatus. The sequence continues at coordinate 3,192,466 of NC_133809.1, read as the reverse complement.
AAGTCTGCTCAGGAAAAATGACTATTGGGCGAAGGTAAATTACAACGTTATCATGATGTGTTCAAATGTATCTCGTAAAATGTATTTTTTGGCGAGAATCTTGAATAAATCCAGTTGTTTGAAGGAGATGTTTTCAAGGTAATATAAAATAGATATGGGCTGCAAGGTGGTGCAGTGGTCAGCACTGTCGCCTCGCAGGGTCAAACCCGGCTTGGGATCCTTCTGTGTGGAGTTTGCATTTTCTCCCCGTGTTAGCATGGGTTTTCTCCGGGTTCTCTGGTTTCCTCCCACAGTCCAAAGACACGCAGGTTAATTGTTGACTCTAAATGTCCCGTAGATGTGAATGTGAGCGTGAATGGTTGTGTGTCTCTATGTGTCAGCCTGGTGATAGTCTGGAAACTTGTCACCCAATGTCAGCTTGGATCGGCTCCAGACCTCCCCCCGGACCCTGAATAGGATAAGCGGTTACAGATAATGGTTGGATGGATGGATAAAGTAGGTATGAGAGAGAGAATTATTATCTATTTAACTTCCTAACACTAGCTCTAAGCAGCTTGCCAAGCTCCGACCCTACCCTTAAATGTACCGCACGTGATTTTTAATATGAATGACACAACCCTTGAATATGTCACTTTATCCATCAGAAACCGACGGAAAGGATGCAACAGTAGATGTGTTGTGTCTTTACTGCGGTTGTTAAAGAGGCAGAAGAGAAAAACATGGTGGAGCACACAAAAGAGTAGAAACACACTTCACAGAGGAACACATCAACACACGGTAAACATTTATTCTGTCAGAGTAACTTTAGCTGTTACACGAGTGTCTGTCTTTGCTGACAGGAAAATGCAAAACAGCCACTAGATGTGATATCTTTTTAATGCTAACAAGCATCCAGAGAGCACTAGCTGGTTAGCTGCAGGCGGCTGTAGTACCCGCTGGGGGTACCGCGTGTGTGAGATAAAATAAGATGCAATGAGATACGATTAACTTTATTGATCCCTGAAGGAAGATTCCGTCACTGCAGCAGCAGACAACAGACGAGTAGATTGGACTACGGAGACCAGGGAGGTAATAAGGACTGAAATATAAAACTTAATAATCCCTGAAAATAATATCCATAATGATGGTGTCTCTGTGATGCTCATATCGTGTTTCTCCCCGATGAGTCAAATGGGATCTGTTCTATGATTGCAATCAACACATATAGGTATCACACACCACTTCAAATCATCATAAAGACCAAATAAATAACTATTTATCCCCCGCTAATGACTCACCGTTTCTCTCCAATCACCAACGAAACTCTCAAGATAGAAACAGATATTCCAACAAACACGACATGCGGGAACAATGTTAAATATTAATTGCGTTGAGGGTGCTGATGGCAATAATTAAAAAACAAAATGAGGATAGCGGGATATGAGCACCAAAAATCATGTTATTTTTCTAAATCGGACCTTTGTTGACTTAACGGCCACTGGTGTCACTGTTATTTGTAACTTTTTTTTTGTCAGCTAAAACCACAATATCACTCTATATTTCAGCTGCTTGGCAGTAATGTTAGCTGACCAGACGAAGGTCTCTCCATGAATCAATGCTGATGCTGTGTTTGCTTCTCCTGCCTCAGCGCAGGCTCAGGCAGCGGGGCTCTGCAGCGAGAAACTCGTCTCCCTCCGCCCGCAGCCGGAGAGAGCAGAGAGACACCGGCAACCGGTCGGTAACGAGACAGTAACGTGTCTCTCTGCAGAGCCCCGTTACTTCACAAGACACGGGAAACCTCTGTTGGTCTGGAGGAGCTGCAGCAGTTATTTCTGCACAAACGTCCACTGAACATTCACTAGATATTCTCAGAGCTAAACTAACTCTTCTGCAGTGTGGAGTGAGCGCGCGTTCACGTCTAGAGGTGGAGCGAGCTGAGCGAGAACGCGCGCGCTGTCTGAGAGAAGGCGAGCAGGCAGAGGAGACGAGGCTCCGACCACACGCGAGTGGTGCAACACCATGAATTGTTTTTTTGTACTAATTTCTAACCTTGAAAACGTGACCTAGACTTATATTTAAATTGAAGTTATGTGAACGCCTGGCTTTATAATAGTGTTCCACATCTGGGAGAGGTCAGCTTCAGAGGTCAATTGACCCAAATAGAAATCACATTAAATATTGATGCCGTCCATATCAGGTCATTTAGTTAACTTCTCATTAAACCTTATGTTTCTTTAATAAATCTTTATTGACAGTTTGACCCCTCTAATGCTGAGCCTTATTCCCTCTGGAACATCTGCAGCAGCTCTCTGATTGGATATAAAAACACCCCGGAGGTTATCAGTGACTCACAGCAGGGTGTTTCCATTGTGTCCATTCAACCCAGCGTTGCCGACGTATGAAGCGTGTATATCTATAGCAGAGGTCAGAGGTCAGCCAGGCCCGGTCGGCCGGTCACTCTGCCCTCTCCCGCCTCCTTTTGTCTCCTCTGGTGTTAAACTGACACATCTGTCTGCCCCCCCCCCCCCCCGCCCCACCCCCTCCCTCACGGCCAGGCCTCCTCTTTACTGGAGCAGAAGGCAGAAGAGGAGGAGGAGGAAGAAAGGAGCTCGTGCCTCCACATAAGACTCCTGACACACACTCCATCTGGCCCGTGCCTCAACAGATGCTCCTGACAGAGACCTCCTACACACACACATACACACACATACACACACACTTGACAGAGACCTCCTACAGACACACACATATACGCGGAAACACACAGGTAGACGACACACATGCACTGTAAATACAAACCTATGCACACATACACACGTCCAAAAACACACACACACACACACACACACACACACACACAGGCATTTGCAGGTGTACACGCACACACACACACACACACAGACACGCACACCCCTTGTGGCAGCAGGTTTGTCCTTTTCATACCTCATAAGTCAATCAGTTCCTCCCACTCGCCCCAGAAAAGCAATTAAAGCGATTCACAGTCGGCTCCTTCTCCTCCTCCTCCTCCTCCTCCTCCTCGCCAAAACACCATCACCTCCCCGCCCCCCGCCGTCACCTCCCTCTCCTCCCTCCCCTCCCTTCATTTTGTCGCCTCCCCCCAGATCCCAGATCGCAGGCATGATTAGAAACCAACAAAATAGCCGCTATGCAAAGCCAGCGCCTCTTAACCACGTCTGGTTATTGTGGCTGCATACTTGATGTGCAACACTCTCACCGTCACTGCTGAGATACTGACATTTAAAAAACATTAGCAATAAAGAGTTCAGTTGAAATCTCTTTTAATTAAACTACAAACTGGACAGCAATTAACATCCAGTAATTTCAATTAGAGCTGAACCATCTAATTTGAATAGTGTTTTTGTCCTCTCACTCCTTTAATGTTTCACACTGACTACGTTTACATGCACAACATATTCCTTATTCTGAAAAATACAATATTCCTACTAAGCTGTTAATGGAAATGAATATTCCCGTTTACATGCAGCTTCATACTCTGATTAACCGGCGGTGAACACAGCCTTCCTCTTTCATTCCTTCAACCACCTTCTTGAGAATCTCGGCGTTGTGATATTTGCTCATATCCAAAAACCTGTTGATATCCAAGTCTTTCATCATGTTTAAAAGGAGGTGTGTTTCTCCTTCTTTTCTTTTGGGCGTGCATCTCTGCAAACTGTCAGTGCGTGTGTGTGCTTGTATACAAGTCCAAAGAATGCTCCTAAAACCTGAATAATATCAGCATATCATACATGTCTTAATCTGAAAAGGCTCCATTCAGAATATCCAAATAATATGCTGTTTACATGACCCGTATTAAATTCACAATACTGTCATATTCGGAATACTAGTGGAATATTAGTGTTCATGTAAACATAGTCATTGTGACCTAGAGAAGAAAACAAACATGGAGAGCCAGCAAGAGAATCAATACAGAGGTTGCATGCGTACGCTGCAAGATGCATGGAACTCAATCTTTGGAGTTTATTATAAAAAAAATGTTTCCCCCCCGTAATAATTCATTGGGAGTAACATCAGGTGTACAGAAACATACCAAAAGAGCACAAATGTAAAAGATTGTCCATCCATATTTGGGTATTTTTTCCCCCATAGCAGCCTCCCACCCAACCCTCACCCAACCCTCACCCAACCCTCACCCAACCCTCACCCAACCCTCACCCAACCCTCACCCAACCCTCACCCAACCCTCACCCAACCCTCACCCAACCCTCACCCAAACCTCACCCATTGCCGATCGATGCAAAAAGGATAAAGAACAAAAAAAAAAAAGAAAAGAAAATAAGATAAATAAATTAATTTAATTAAAGGGACTGTTTGTAACTTTCTAAGCGTATAAATGTAGCGGGTCGGCACACATGCGCGCGCGCATATGCGCGCTCGCGTGTGGCCGCTGTCTCGTCTCCTCTGCCTGCTCGCCTTCACTCAGACAGCGCGCGCATTCTCGCGTACTCGCTCCACCTCTAGACGTGAACGCACGCTCTCTCCACACTGCAGAAGAGTTAGTTTAGCTCTGAGAATATCTAGTGAATGTACAGTGGACGTTTGTGCAGAAATAAATGCTGCAGCTTCCCCAGACCAACAGAGGTTTTCCGTGTCTTGTGAAGTGACGGGGCTCCGCAGAGAGACACGTTATCGTCTCGTTACCGACAGGGTGCCGGTGTCTTCCTGCTCTCTCCGGCTGCGGGCGGAGGGAGACGAGTTTCTCGCTGGGGAGCCCCGCTGCTTCAGCCTGCGCTGAGGCAGTAGAAGCAAATACAGTATCAGCATTGATTCATGGAGAGACCTTGGTCTGGTCAGCTAACATTGCTGCCAAGCAGCTGAAATATAGAGTGATATTGTGCTTTTAGCTGACGTGTGTCGCCTCACTGTGTTGAGCGATGCTCGTTCATGTCCATTTAGAGCGAGCACAAGCACGAGCCCAACGCTGACTTTCGTTGATTTCACGGCCACAGGTGTCGCTGTTAAGAAGCATTTCTGAAAGTTACAAATAGTCCCTTTAAGATAAATAGTAATACATAAATTACACAAACTACAGATAAGATAGGCTTATAAACTTTACCAAAAAATATGAGAATTTCTAACTTCATTTAGATTTTTAGATAGCAGTTTAAAGCACATCAGGTCTCTTAAAAATGCATTTTTGGAAAGACTGAATTTGCCTCTCGAGGTCACGCTGCACCTCACCAAACCAAAATGATTGAAACCCAGCGAGATGCACCAACAACAAAGAATTGCATTCGAAAAACAAGCAATAATAAAACTCCACGTTTCCTGGCTTGTTGCCGGGATAATAAAAATGGTGATTGCTCTACTTGCTCCTGCCTTTTCTGAAATGAAAGGACGTGGGTACATTGTGTTCTCTGGGGAAGAAGAGAGAGCGCTGAGACATTTATCATCTCATCCAGCAGACATTTATCATCTCGTCAGAGACGTTACCGACATAGCAGCCGCGGCGAGGTCTATTTTTTGCCTGATGTAGTGAAGCGGTTCAGCTCGTGAAACGGAGGATGGTGACAGTGATTTAACGTGGAGTGCAAACAGGGCCTCCAAAGAAGTCCAAAATGTGAATATTGAGCACCCACCAACAGATTTCAGAATAATCTAAAAGTCCTGTGTGGTTGTCGCCTTAAGAGTTCAAATCCCGAGGTAGTTTTGTATTAATGTTGCGAGGCTCCACGTCCCACTGGGGCTACCCATGCTGAAAATACATGCACTGATAGTGTTGTGCAGCAGTAACAGTAGGGAAGAGTCGATGTCTGTGTGGGAGAGAAATGTAGGAACAAAGAAAAGCCTGATTTATAGCAAGAGAATATCACAACCGTGGGTTTCTTCCTCCTCCTGGCTCAATTAGCATGCTGCAGCAGGGTCAGAGCGAGGCTGCTACACGCTGAGCATCTAAATGGAGGAAATGGAGGCTTTAGAAGTTTTAATGGAGTGAGTGTGTTTGTGTGTGAGAGGGGAGCTTAGTGAAGGGAGGGAGTGGGGGGGGGAGATGAGCGATAATGCTGAGTCATATTGTACCGAGTCGTTCTGACCCAGTTCTCACTCACATCCTATTTGCCATCACAATTTATTCATTCGACACGGCGCTGCTGCTTTCTCAGAGATGCAGCTCTTAATAATGGATGTCGACCTGAAGTGGAATCGGGAAAGCGGAGCCCAAAACGTCCAAGAGACGGATGAAAACATCCATTTCTGTATTGTTCTACACTCAACGCGCACTTTTAATAAAATCACAGAACACTGCACCAATCTGGGGGAATGTTTTATTCTCTAACATTAAAACGGCAAAGGTCACAGTCTGATTGTATGTTTTTGGGTCGTACATCCTTCCGTCCGTCGGTACGTCCCATTCTCATGATTTCAATATCTCAGGTACACATTGAGCTTCACACTGGCTCTTCAGAAACCTCTGGGGGATGTCCCAGAGACTACATCCATACTTTATACAGTCTATATGTAGAAACCATACGTACGTCTGTACGGACCCATTTTTGTGAACGCAACATCTTGAACACCTGGAGGGAATTTCTTCAAATTTGGCACAAGCATCCACTTGGACTCGAAGATGAACTGCTCAGATTTTGGTGGTTAAAGGTCACTGTGGCTACGCTGTTCAGACAAGACTCCAACACAAAAAACACGGAAGAACCAAAACCACAAAGTTCTATCCAGTGAAGCCCGTCTGTTAAACAGTGTTGGCCGCGGTCGGAGGACGCGGGGGAGACCGTAGCTTTGGTCTCCAGGACCGGAGTCTCTGCTCGTTCTCGCTCGCTCTCTCACTTCACTCTCACGTGCATGCTGCTCACTCCACACTGCAGAAGAGTTAGTTTAGCTCTGAGAATATCTAGTGAATGTTCAGTGGACGTTTGTGCAGAAATAACTGCTGCAGCTCCTCCAGACCAACAGAGGTTTCCCGTGTCTTGTGAAGTGACGGGGCTCCGCAGAGAGAAACGTTATCGTCTCCGACCCAAAACTCCGGTGTCTCCCCTGTTCCCTCCGGCCGCGGTCGGGAGGCTGAGGCAGGAAAAGCCAACACTAGGATCAGCATTGATTCATGGAGAGACCTTGGTCTGGTCAGCTAACATTACTGCCAAACAGCTGAGATATAGAGTGATATTGTGCTTTTAGCTGACGTGTCTCCTCACTGTGTTGAGCGATGCTCGTTCATGTCTATGTAGAGCGAGCACAAGCGCCAGCAACAGGACGCTGACTTTCGTTGACTTAACGGCCACAGGTGTCGCTGTTAACAAGCAATTTCTGATTCTTACAAACAGTCCCTTTAATATGCTAATTATGACAATTTCACTCCCATGTCTAATAAGATAAAATGATGTAGTGATGGCATTTTGGACGGAAATGGATACAAACTGCAGCTTGACTGTTTGGTGGAGACATAAAACGCGAACTAAAGTAACTAAAGCTGTCAAACAGTGGAGTAAAAGTACAATATTCCCTGTGAAATGTAGTGGAGTAGAAATATTAAACAGCAGAAAATAGAAATCATCTTTTTCTAACATTTTCTTTGACTCATTCTCTTATCTGATCTTCACTAACATGCACATGTTCCCTGTTTGGTGACTGTGACCGTGGATCACTGTTGATGATCTAGGAATCAGATCTTATTCAGCTAAATAGCTCCGGTGTAAAATGAATGGGGAAGAATTGGGACATTTGCCTCCCACGCCTCCCTTATCTGAACATCACCATGAAGAAAATCAAGCTGACGCATGAAGACGGTGCTGAGGAAACAAGACAGGCGCATCACGTCGCTGCTTTATCCTCGCCGGGTTCACACGCAGGTCTGGAAAGTCTGGAGAAGAAACCAGAAAAAACAGGTTGATAACTTGAAGGATTTGAAAACTTTTGGCATCTCACAATAGATTCAATATCAGCGTCTCACCATCTGCATACGTGATTCTGCAGACAAAGCAGGCTCTTAAACTCCAGTTAACTGATGAAAAATGTGTGAAAAATTAAAAAGAAATGAATTTTTAAATGGAAACTCTGAAGGGACTGTGATCTTTGTGGATCTCGCAGGCTCCACAGAGAGCAGTATGTTTATCTGGAGGTGGTGTTGCTCTAAGGTTCACTGCAGAGTAGGCTGGATATCCAGTTTGTTGTTAATTTACAGCAGTAAAATCAGATTTTGACACTATAAAAGTTTCTTTTCTTAATTTCTTTTGTGGCGAGATAGATAATGCCTAAGTTGTATAACCGTCTGAGACCAGAGGCTGTAGCGGTCCCAGTCTTAAAGCTAGAGCAAAGATACTGGTATCATATGAAACTAGAAAACCTAATGGATCCAATGGTACCAACCATGTCATATTATCTTGTTGGGAAGAATAGTGTAGGGGTGGAGAAGGTCGGTTAGGTACTGAGGGGCATGGAGGGATTTGTATGTGAGAAGGAGGAGTTTATAGTTGATGCGGGACTTGATTGGAAGCCAGTGAAGGTGGATGAGAGTCGGGGTGATGTGCTGCCACGGCCTAGTTGCGTTAACACATTAATGCAACTTGTAATTTTTAGGTTGTAACGGGCTCAGTTCAAACTTGCACTAAATTTTGGTGAGGAAAAACTGTCATGTCCATTTTCAAAGGGGTCCCTTGACTTCTGAACCTCCAGATGTGTGAATGTAAATGGGTTCTATGGGTACCCACGAGTCTCCCCTTTACAGACATGCCCACTTTATGATAATCACATGCAGTTTGGGGCAAGTCATAGTCAAGTCAGCACACTGACACACTGACAGCTGTTGTTGCCTGTTGGGCTGCAGTTTGCCATGTTATGATTGGAGCATATTGTTTTATGCTAAATGCAGTACCTGTGAGGGTTTCTGGACAATATCTGTCATTGTTTTGTGTTGTTAATTGATTTACAATAATAAATAGATACATACATTTACATAAAGCAGCATATTTGCCCACTCCCATGTTGATAAGAGGATTAAATACTTGACAAATCTCCCTTTAAGATACATTTTTAACAGATAAAAAATGTGCGATTAATCACGATTGAATATTTTAATCGATTGACAGCCCTAATATTTTGTAATTAAACTCCAATCAGTTGCTCTGCTCAAACATAAAAATGAAAGGATAATCTGTGGCGGACTTGTGATCGTAAAGAATCTCCTGTAAGTTCTAAAGTGACGGCTGTGATCGCTGCACTCGGCTCCCTTTGGTCTCTTCACCTTCAGAAAGGCCCCGAAGCAACACTTTGAATCCCTCACCTGCCTACTTTGGATATCAGCCTCAGCCAAATGCTTAAAATGTAAATGTGGCTCCCAAAGTGTTTCTCTACTCCCACCACTGTATTTTTTATTCATCACCTTCCAGCTGTCTCCTCCAGGCTGCTGGGACGCCTCGGAGGATTTGGCCAAGTACCTCATAGTTTTAGGCCCTATGGGAACAAGAGATTTGTTTATTACGGGAGCTTAGATCAATAACATATTGCGCCATATTTACTTATGTGGAAGTCATGCTGACTACCCACACAGCTACACATTAGACAAACTGTGAGGAGGCAGTTCAAAGAAGCTCTGAATGGATTCAGCGGGGTCAGGAATTAGTCATTTATTATATTTAGAGAGCACTTTTATAACTTTTAAATGTCTTAAGGTACCAAGAATCTTTCGATGTGGAAGTATCCAGAGAGGCAGTTCTGTCTTTTACCAGATTTAATGGCCTCAAATACACTTGTTTTTTGTCATAGTCTGTCTCACTGTCCCTCCTCTCCAGCCACATTTCTGGTTCCCTAAACCAAACCTTTGCCCCATTCTACTTCCATCAACCAGATGCAGTCGGTTTACGTTTACCTTGTTTCCTCATCACCTGACTGCCCCGCCCAGCTACTCACCTGTTCCCACTTCTCTCATCAGTCCTGCAGTTATCTAACCAGCCAATATTTGTTCAACCCTTGTCAGTTTGTCACTCACAGACTGTATATAAGAAGTGGACGTAGTCCCCGTGATGTCACTCATGTTGGCTTTTGGCCGTCAACATCTTGGTTTTTTGCAACCAGAAGTGACACCAGAGGGTGGAGATGAGCACAGCCGAATGCTGAATAAGACATTTTTAGTCGACCAAAAAGGTTATAATTAACCTTCATGAACTGAAAACAGACTGTGAAAGGGTTAAAGTTATAAGATGAAAACACGGACAACTCCCAGACCGGACAACGCCGTGATAGCGACCTGTCAATCACAAGGTAGCCACGCCCTAAAACATCCCCTGCTTTATGGTCTATCTGACTCTAAATGGGACCATAATTTACTAAATGAACATCATGCTGTATTGAAGAGGACTTGAAACTAGAGATTGAGACCATAAACTCATGTTTTTAAAGAGAATATGACAAAAAAATCTAAATTTCTAGATGCCATCCTAATTTACATTCATGTTCTTTTCATTCCACAGGATATCAGCCTGAAAATGACGCAATCCATCCGATGTGGTGCGCTGAGAAAGAAACGTCTTTCAAGACTCCAACAGAAAGACGGGTCAGTCAGTTTTATATATATTCATTAGTAAAACGTGAAAACCAAATAAAATCGACAGAAAGCTAAAAATCCTTGCTGTTCTATTGGTTGTGAGCATCGTTGTCCACTACCTTTTACGATGCATTGTGGGATACTTTAAGTCCACTATATAGGGTATAATAAAACATTCGGAGTAGTGAGTGATTTTGGTTTTTGGCAAATAAATGAACACTGCTGCATTGATAGGCGTGTTTCCTTATCCAGATAAGATATCCAGAGAGATTTGAGACCTGTACAGATGTAGTTGTACAGATGTAGTTGTACAGATGTAGTTGTACAGATGTAGTTGTACAGATGTAGTTGCCTCGTCTTTGCTCAGGTTTCTATGGATTCTCTTTTCTTAAGCTCTGTGTTTTTATGTTGTGAAGCTCATAACTTCACAAACCTTTTGCAATCAATGTCTGAGTCGTATCAAAGCAGATGTGAACTCTTCTGTAACTTATCTTCTTCTTTCTTCTCCGCTGGGAGACTGGAGTGGATTTAACCTCTGAAATCAATCAGTGGGATTCCCCCCCGGTCAGCGTGTTTCATGAGAAGAGCAGGTGTTCTTCTTTGTGTGTTTCCTCTTCTTCCTCAGCTTTAACGCCTCATCAAACGGGACCCTTTCTGTCTTAATGTTTCTGGGGGGGGGCGGGGTTTAAAGCAGATCACAGGATAAACCTGCTCCACAAATACAGTTTGAATGATTGATTATCAAAAGTCATGGCAGCCAGTCAGTATTCAGCTCTGGATCTGACCTGTCAGCACACGCTCATATGATCCGCCTACATGGCAACTGAACATTCAGACCTATTTCGGCATGTTAGGTGGATTTGGGATTCTCCTGTGTGTGTCTACGTATGTGTGGAAACATCAGACCGGCAATACGTCATCCAGAGTAGGCTCTCATCACCACGCCAACAAAACAATCCCATGTCCCTCATAGACGGTAACAGAGGAAACAGAAGAAGTTGAAACATGTCTCCAAACTTTAAACAAACCAATTAAAATTAATAACGCTATGCTGAAGAGTTGCTGTGTAGCTGGTTGCACCAACAACTAGAATGGCACTCGGAGAGCGCAGACCTCCGCCAAGCTGCCCGAGTACGATTGCCCCCCCTCTCTCCGTTCAGCTTTTGCCATCATCCACGTGTATTTTTGAGCTGAGCGTAGCGGAGCATCGTAAAACACTTCATTCAAACTGAACAGAAACAAAATAAAACTCACCTAAACCGTCGTCGTTACTCTTTCCAACAATCACCAAGTGTGCTTTAGTCCAACTCAACTGTAATTTCACCGAGTTTAATGTGAAAAAACGCTGAATCTACAGTCGTCGTTCCTCCCTCCATCCCCCGCTCTCTCTCTTTGTCTCTCTCTCTGAATGAAGGAGGCGGGGCCATGCGTCATCAACGCGTCATCAGCTACACTGTGCATGTGTTATACCCGGAGGTCTTAATGTTCTGGCTGATCGAAATCCTTAAAAAAATTCCCCGAAGCCGGATAATGATCCGGATCGCCACCAAAATGTAATGAATTGTTCATTGTGCCACACCTCACCCCTCCAAAAAATATTATTCAAATCCATCACAGACTTTTGGAGTAATCCTGCTAACAGACAAACCCGGCCTTGGCGGAGGTAATAAATCCAAAAACGCTGATCTCTCATATGTTCCCCTGCCGTGTCCTAAAAAAGATCTAATAGAGGGTCTTTATGGCTCCAAGCTCTAGACCAGACCAGCATCGCGTTGTGTAGCGGGTTAACCGAGGCTTTCACACTGAGATCTGAGGCTCATACGATACGTGAATATTCACCGTCAGTGTGCTAAATGGCTAAATGACGCTGGTGACAGGGATAGCTAACATTAGCCTGCAGTAATACAGTCATACATTAACGTTATAGCAGCATCAGACTGTCGTCTCCAACTAAATCTCAGCTTATAGATCAAACAGTTGTCTATTAACACGTTTACAGACGACACTTAGTCTAATGGGATTCAATCAGATGTGTAGAGATGTCTGGATCAGCAATATCCTCCACTGTGTTGGACTGAAGGGACATGGTGGCGATCAACCTTCATTTATTTAGGTATCGCCACCGCTCAGGTTCAGGCAAGATCACAAAATAATTATTAGACGTGTATAAAACAAACGTTTGTATAACAAGAGATGAATGCATATGAACTTGTCAAAATTATAATCCAAACATTCGTCAAATTGCATTGAAGTCTATGAGATCGTCAGTTTTCTATCCCTAAAAGGGGAGTACCGTATGGGCCGGTCTGATGTGTGTGTGTGTGTGTTCGTGTTGTGTGTGGGTGACTGTGTGGGAACAGGGAGTGCGTGCACTGTTGTGTTTCTCACAATGGGTCATCAATTTCAGGAGACGCCCCTTCAGGCCTCGCTCATGATGGCACACTTGGTACACACACACACACACACACACACACACACACACACGCACACACACACACACACACACACACCAGATGACCTCAGAAAGAGAGAGTTCAGGCTGCAGATGTCTGTTTGTCGGAGGTGGTGAATATGTGTGTTTGCGTGTGTGTGTGTGTGTGTGTGTGTGTGTTACCCGCTGACCCCAGCACACACACACACACACACACACACACACTTTCACCTCCCGTAACCCCAACTAACCTCGCTGACACACACTCGCACACAAAAGCCGCCGCCCGCCCTGTGAAGCTGCGAGGGCTTTGTGTTCTTTCTGCTTCCTGTTTGGGTCAGTGGATCCCAACAGGATTCTAGCTGAAGGTTCAACTGCAGACCAGTTTGAGTCCTTTATTTTTAGACCTCATTCGCCAGTTGTTTAATTGAGCATGTATGCTCTGTTTCTAATATATTATATACATGTGTATATATATATACATATATATATATATATATATGTATATATATATATGTATGTATATATATCGCCTTATTACAGTTCACAGAGCTGCTAGCACGACTACACACACTTGATAAGAAGGGAAACATAAATATATGTCTATTAAATATGATGGATTATTGCTTTAAACATGAAACAAACTACGTCCAGTAAATATATTTTCTCAGGTGAACATGTGCGACATTTCAGATCTGCAGAGGATCTCTTTCTTCATCTGCATGAATACGTAACATACAGTATAATGTATATATGCAATTCTTTCTCATTATTCTCTCACTCAATCTCTCTCTCTCTCTCTCACACACACACACACGCACACACACACACACGCACACGCACACACACGTGTGAAGAGGTACTCATCTCACACAGAAGAGTACTCATAAATACTACATCAGAAATACCCACGTACACGTGTTGCCTATAAATATGCAGAGCGTCGCTGCGGGGAATACGCAGGGTCACAGTGCAAGTGATGGTGTAGGATGGATATGAGTGTGTGTGTGTGTGTGTGTGTGTGTGTGTGTGTGGATATTCATTGGTGAACTATTATCTTGTTGGAGCTCCACGAGGCAAACTATCTCTACCACTATAAACACATCATACACGCTGTAGTTCTGAATCATTAATGTTTTATTTTCTTTATAATGTCGATCAGTCTACTACTTCCTGTAAGTGAAAGTAAAAGAATATACTTGTTTACACATATAATGTATATTTTAGGCCATTAAGATGTTTTTAATTTGACATACATTAGATTATACAGTAATATTAATAGTTGAATAATAATTCCTCTTATGCCAGGATCATATTTTTTGACGGTTACGATGGTCACTATGTCAGATTAGACGGTTGAGAGTCATAAATTCTTGTTGTGACTTGGCTGCGACACACGACGGACTACACGTCGATCCCCTGTTCCGACAATACACACTCTCCCGGCACCGCTGTCTTAATATACGGGCTTACCGGGGCTCAAGCCCCCCCCCCGGGCCCGACCATGTAAAGGGGCTCACGAGGCTCCGGGGGGAAACAATAGAAATATAATTCACAGGGAGAAGCGAAAGCAGACGCACAACATCTGTACTCAGCCGGTCAAATTCACGGCCGTGACGGAACACGTCATGGAAAGCAAAAAAAATCAAAAATAAAACATGCTAGACTTTCTGTCGGGACGTCGTGAGGCCTCCCAGACGCGGCGTCGGTTGTCGTGTACTATGACACGCTACACGAGATGAAACGATCGACTGTCGCACATGTCGCTCATTTATCGTTCCCGATCTGAGTCGATAATAGTTAATCGATAATAATAAGGCTATAATCGGGCTGATATGGTGTAGTCTGAACCGGGCATCACAAGTTCACCATCTTTGAGGTGGAATAATACCAACCATACTACATTGTTTGTTGTACTTTTCCATTAATACATCACAAATGAGCTGTAAACTGGCATTTTAGCTTGATGAATAACTGGAAGAACCATTACAGATAATAATAAAAAAAAAGATCTAATTATAAGTACCATAACGACAGCATTTCTGGGCCGAGGTCTTTTCGGATGTACTCGGTTCCCAGGACCTACGACAGGTCTGGTCCAAGTAATGTTCAGTCTGATGGGGTCGGTTAGGGGTCCCCGTTGTAGTCTAACAGCCATAATCAATTGGTGTGTCATCATCATAGCAGAATTTTTTTTTTTTTTTTTTTTTAAGGCAGACTGAGAGAATGAATTGTGAAGTGCAGGGAAAATGAATTAATAATTAATCGGGGGTGCATCGTGATAGTGTTGTCTTCATTATGGGCTCTGTTTTGGTGTACCAAATTTTGCATTGGGTCTAATTACACTCTGGTCTTGTACTGTAAATGCAGTACCTGTGAGGGTTTCTAGACAATATCTGTCATTGTTTTACGTTGTTAATTGATTTCCAGTAATAAATATATACATACATTTGCATAAAGCAGCATATTTGTCCACTCCCATGTTGATAAGAGGATTAAATACTGGACAAATCTCCCTTTAAGGTACATTTTACAGATTGGGATTAATCCCGATTAAATATTTTAATTGATTGCCAGCTCTAGTATATAGTTATGAAAACTCAGACTGAAACTCTAAATGCAAAAACAACGCCCCAAACTTCATTAAAAGCCAACAGCTCTGGTATGTGCCTTCTGCATTAGTCAAACATGGCATCCCAGCATTCATTAGTGTGGTGGCACGCTGCTGCCTTGCATATTTCTACACGCTGTGGACGAGCGGTCTCAACTGTTGTGGCTGATTATGCGGCTGTGTTCTGAACCGGCGGCAGGTTTGCCTTTGTTAGCCGTCAGTCCTCTGGGGGTTAATGACCTAGAATCCGTCATCTCCTTATCCTGCTGAGATGAAAAGAGACATTGTTTACATACATCTGCCTTCAAAGGGGAACGCACCCAAATTAGAAGCAGCAAGTCAAACAGTATGCAGATGAGGCAGCTGAACGGGGTGAATAGAAGACGCCTCCCCGACTGGAGGCACGCACGCCTTCGCCCTCCTCGCCGGTTGTGTCCTGTGGGTGAGGATATGGAGGCGGGAGGGAGGGAGGGAGCAGAGGCAGGTGCTGCAGAGCTCCTCCATTGTGGTTCCTCTCAAAAAGGACAGCTGTTGTGTCTCGCACCCCCCTCCAGTGTTTGCTGTCATGTGTGTGTCTGGATGTTTATCACAGTGTGTGTTTTATAAAGTTCCTGTTTGGTTTCAACGGGCTGTTTGCTGCTGTTCTGGAATCATTTTCTCACGTTTTTTGTCTTACTTCGTCTGTCTCACTCCATACTTTCACTCATTTAACAACTCACTCATTCTTTTTCTTAACCGTTCTTCAGCTGTTTTTACAATGTAAATACAGTATGGCTGTCAACGTTAACGCAATAGTCATGCATTAACGCAACTTGTGATTTTTAGGTTGTAGCGTGCTCGGTTTTAAAGATGCAAAATGAAGATACTGGTATCATATGAAACTAGAAAACCTAAGGAATCCATTGGTACCAACCATGTCATAGCTAGCATGTCGTGAAGGACGTTAAACGACGCTCCAAACTTATGCTTCATTTTGGCAAAGACTCATTCAGTCTAGGCTTGTCACGGTGGTCGGGCACACACAGATTACATTACGTACCCACCGCCCCCACGGCAGTAAAGCCCATTTACTTCATTTTGGTGTATCAGCATATGTTATTAATCGATAGTTGGACGACGGACGCTACAATCTGAAAGTGAATACATCAGGAGTCAGCTCAGAGCGGCAGGTGTCAGATTTCACACACACGGGATGAGAGAGAGATGATGGAGGATTTGGTGTCGAAGCGAAAAGCAAAAGCACCTATTAGGCAATATTTCTGATTTAAACCCAACGATGTAAGGGAACCATAACGTTAATGAGATTATCGCCGCAAGGAGGACGGAGCGGTCGCAGCCGGTGTGCGTGGTGCAGCGGCGCCAGGTAGACCCCTGCGGCCCCGCAGTGAAAGCTGGACCTGAGAGGTCAGACACACCGCCAGCCACCCGACATTAAAGACTGAAGTAAGCGCTCTACACATATTGAGCGTCATCTTTTCCTGTAAAATGTCCGGTGTTATCGGTAACCCCAGTGTTGAGACAAATTTATGGTGGGAAAATCTCCTCACCGTGACGTCCCTAATGAGAGAGAAACATTCAGTAACTGTGTGGTAAATCCAAAACTAGAAGCTAAAAGAGGCTAAAAAGCTTCGTAGAGCTGTATGATCCTTCTCTGTAGGTTTGTCACAATAAACAAAGCCTTTCTCATTACACATTCATTTGATATATTGCTTTTATAAAAACATATTGATTAGTGTTGCTTTGCTCAATCTGCTTGAAAACCCCCCAAAAACCTCATTATTCCTTCCTCTGTCTACTTTATCCCTTCTCTCCTTCTCTCTCCTTCTCTCTCTCCCATCTCCTCTTTAAAAAGCTTTATGGGTAACAAGCGTGTCCGGGGTTAAGATGAGCCCCCGGTGGGCCGACAGTCTGTCCCTTTGTCTCCTCCCAGAGCCCAGATGCCTCCGTTCGCCCCTCCGGTTTGTCGGAATGACCACATCGGCATCAGTGGAATGGCACCAGGAATTCTTTTGTGTTCGCCCTGTTTAGCCTCCCCCCCCCATGCTGGCAGCCACCGTCCTCACCCCTCCACCCTCCACCCTCACCCCTCCACCCTCCACCTTCCACTCCGCTAACTTAATCAGCTCAGGGTAGAAAAAAATGCACAGCCTGGGTAAGAACGTCATTGTTTGTCCCGACTGGGAAGAGGCAGCTGACGGGGTAATGGTTACATGTCTGTGGGAATGTGTGCATGCTATGTTGCTTTTTTTTTTTTGAGTGAAAGAAAAAAAAATTGTAATATAACGAGAATAAAGTCGTAACTTATTGAAAAAAAGTCATATTAGGAGAATAAAATCTTAACTTTATGAGAAGAAAGTCAGAATATTACGAGAATAAAGTCATAACTTTACGAGAAAAAAAAGAAAATAACACGAAAAATTACTACTTTATAATATTATGACTTTATTATCGTAATATTACGCCTTTTTTTCTCGTACACCTATGACTTTATCCTTTATTCTTGAAATCTCTGATTTATTTTTTTTCCTCAATGTGGCCCTAATCCTCCGTCGTACCGTCGTACCATAGACCTACAACAATGATAAATCAAAATGAAAATGTAAACAAAGAACACTTTCCATTTTTATAAATCCACAGGGAGCCACTGCAGAGGAGCTAAAGAGACGCAGGTTGCTGACCCCTGGGTTAGCAGGTTCTCCCGTGTTTTAAACACTTGCATATACGCACTAATTTTGGTGGAAAAGGGTAAAATAAGGAGTTTGAGCATCAGTCCACGCTGTGGTTTTCCTATCGCTTCATTTTGTTCGGATTTAGTTTTCCAGAATAAGCTCCTCTGACCTCTGATTAAGTTGATTTTACACTGTATGCCATTACAACATACTGTATGTTCATTCAACAAAGGGGATTTAAAGCCTTAGTCTTACCAAGGGGGAATCTATTACATTAATTTGATTAGGACAGTAATAGATGTCAATTGCCATTACCGTCATGGTTCATTCCATTATTTTGACTTTATTACATTAACAGCTGTAACGAAGCTTTACAGTCACTCTGCATGAGAGCGTGAGCTAAAAGGCTCTAACGTGAAAAATACAATTATTACAGCATATTGTAATCACATTTCATCCCTCCATGACAACATGAATTACCCTGGCAGTGTTTACACTTTAGATGAAAGCTGTCATTTTCAGGACTTCTGTACTGGCTTCATCTGTCAAAACAGCGTCCGCCTCGCAGCCACACGACCACGCCAGCCTTCATCCGCCGCCGTCCTTCCTGATCAGCTCTGACAGCCCGATGGTTGACGTGTAAGCGAGCTTATAGCCCAACAATAGCTTTAAAAACGGCCTCCCATGCAGCCAGACAACGCGACAAACTAAGAAGTGTGTGTGTGTAACGGAGCGGATGGTCTTTTTTTTTTTTTTTGATGAATTGATTTTCGCCGGACGTCAGCCTTCGCCGTGTGAAGTGATGAATGGGTGATTAATGTGGCCGCGATACGGAGCAAATCAATTTGTGGTGACCCCGCCTTGTAGCGGTGACCCAGAAGGCAAGGCGCGTGGGAGTATGCGTCAGGAGGGCGAGGGGGGAGGAAGGGAGGTCAGGGACCCACCGGGAGCTGCACCTGCATTATAGCTCCATTTACATCTTTAACATTTATTGTTTTTATTGATTGAACAGGAGGAGGAGGAGGAGAAGGAGGAGGAGGAGGAGGAGGAGGAGGAGGAGGAGGAGGAGGAGAAGGAGGAGGAGAAGGAGGAGGAGGAGGAGGAGGAGGAGGAGGAGGAGGAGGTCTTGGCTCTGTGTTAGTGACAGAAACACTTCTCTTCTTACGTAGTGCGACGTAAAGAATGAATCATTTCCTCCCTCCCACACTGTCTCTGCATCAGTCCTGACTGCATCACCTATTCACTGCACCTACGCATACGATCCTCTGTGAATACTGTCCTAACCAGAGGTTACAGTGGTTCGGTTGCTGTACAACATGTTCTTACTTTGTCACTGGGGATGCACCGATACCAGTATCGGGTATCGGGTATCGGGTCCGATACTGTGCTCATGTACTCGCACAACGGCTCCGATACCACTTTACAGCAGCGCAAAGTTAAAATCTCGTCACCGTCTTTCTTGTCCTCATGCTCCACCTCCCCGATGGTGCGGGCGTGACGGGCCGGTGGTGCGCCCGAACCCGCGGGGCCGGGATCCCACCTCAACCGGCATGCGCCAGCCCTCACTTTCATTGCGCCACGGGGTTTTGCTTGCACCCTCTGACTTGCACGTGCGTTAGACTCCTTGGTCCGTGTTTCAAGACGGGTCGAATGGGTTGCAGACATCGCCGCAGACCCCTGGCGCCTATTACGTGGGCTGCGGCACCGGGAGCAGGGGGCCCCGTTACAGTGCGGCGAGGTCCGGGCGGGGAGCGCTGTGAAGCTGAGGCCGCGAGCCACAATTTTTTTTTAATCCTGATTAAATATTTGGAATCGATTGACAGCCTTGAACTAGACTTAATATTCTCGTCTTGGTGTTTGCAATGTAAACAGTAAAACTGGCTCAGTAATGCTACATGCTACATGCTACGAGGTATTTGTGCTTGATGGTGTTTGACAGGCCAAAACACGATGCACTGTGCCGTGTTTACTCAGGATTAACTTTTTTGCTGGACAACCCAGGGTTCACTCTTTTATTTACTTCAGTCTGACCCTGTGTCAGCGCTCCCACTGCACCAACACTGAGGTCTCTAACAAGGAGGCTGTTTGTCGGCTCAGTCTGGTGGATATATTGTTCATGTTTTTCTACCTCAGCTTCCCTTTCATTCCTTTTATCACTGCTTTCTTCCACGGCGGTGGTTCTTGTTGTTGATATGACCTCCCTGCATAGGTAGGTCACAGGCTGATAATGGTTCTTATAATATGATAACAGTTACTTTGAGTAGAACAGCATGGAAAAAACATCAACTCTTTTCCCAAACAAAGGTTCAGGTTTGAAGAATAGGATTATAATGTGTATGTTTTCTGTCTGAAAACGTCCACAAAGGGGCACTGAAGCATTTACCTCTCCCCCGTTCATTAACTAGCATCAAGGTGCCCTTGAGCAAGGTGCTTAACCCCCCACTGCTGCAGTGCATCTGCTCAGTGGTCAACCGCACACGACTTTGGCTGCACTGGGCAGATCCCAGTTGCAGGTGTTTGTGTATAAATGACTCTAATGAGCAACAACATCACAGAAATCCTGCACAGCTACAGTACAGGCTGTGGACGAGCTCATAAACCAACTGAAGCCACTTTTTATCAATGCTTATAGACATTTTACTTTGACATTGTATTTTTTAAAATTTTTAAATAGTATTTTATGTTTTTACTAGGGCTTTCAATTGCTTAAAATATTTAATTGCGATTAATGCACAGTTTTTTATCTGTTCAAAATGAACCTTAAAGGGAGATTTGTCAAGTATTTAATACTCTAATCAACATGGGAGTGGACAAATATGCTGCTTTATGCAAATGTATTTATATATTTATTATTGGAAATCAATTAACAAAACAATGACAGATATTGTCCAGAAACCCTCACAGGTACTGCATTTAGCATAAAACAATATGCTCAATTCATAACATGGCAAACTGCAGCCCAACAGGCAACAACAGCTGTCAGTGTGTCAGTGTGCTGACTTGACTATGACTTGCCCCAAACTGCATGTGATTATCATAAAGTGGGCATGTCTGTAAAGGGGAGACTCGTGGGTACCCATAGAACCCATTTACATTCACTGATCTGGAGGTCAGAGGTCAAGGGACCCCTTTGAAAATGGCCAGTTTTTCCTCACCAAAATGTAGCACAAGTTTGGAGCGTTATTTAACCTCCTTAGCGACAAGCTAGTATGACATGGTTGGTACCGATGGATTCATCAGGTTTTCTAGTTTCATATGAGCCCGCTACAACCTAAAAGTCACACATTGCATTAATACGTTTTAAGAAATTTGTGGTGTTAAAATTAATTTGCTTTAACTTTGACAGCTGTAATATAAATTAAAATAAATAAATGACCACCAGATTCCCAGCACTTACATCCCTGTTGTTCCGCCCACAGACGACAGATAGAGATACTGTGTGTTCAAGGCAAGTTTACAAAAGAGTAAATAAAAACAAAACCATAAATAAGTACTTGAAATATCTGTCTCTTTAGGTGCTAAATGCTCCACTTTGTTCACCAGCTAGTCTCTAACTCTGGTCCTGAGTAGTGGGTTTATCAGATCTATTTCTTTGAGAACAGCTGCCGGCTTTAACTACAATCAATGTTGATGAGAACAGTGAGACTGAACCAGAAAAGTACAATTCAAATCTTGGCCTAAAGATGTTAAATCACTCCGTAGAGCTGAGGGGAACTGTAGAGCTGGTGACTTCTGTCCCAATCTCCCATTTCATTATTATGCATTCATAAAAAAAAAACTCATCTCTTGTCTAATATGGAGCTATTAGACCGTTAAAATGAATCATCACATTACTTTACATTGCAGCTCTGCTCATTGTAATACTCCTCCTGTTCTGTCAAGACTTGGGAATCAACCACTTCCTCTCTCTCTTTCCACTCTGCTGCTCCTGCTGACACAAACCAAGAGAAACCTGCGCTGTGGGAGACGATTAATGAGGTTCAGGTGCTGTTCTCCGTCTCTTTGTCTCCCCTCTGACTCATGACCAGATCTCCGCCCCGCCTGCTCACCGCGAGGGTACAATATGGACACAAGCTGCTTTATCAGAATCACTTTAGGTTTCAAGGTCAGAAAAAAAAGTAAAACCTCTGGTCACCTCTGGATATTTCTCTGCCGCAGCACAAATCTGTGCTGACAAATGAGGAGCAGATTATCTTCTGTGAATCTGCAGGTGAGAGTTAACCCTCAGAGACCCACAGTAGACCTGTTTTAGTCTCTTTTTAGGGGGGTAGAGGGGGTTTTTAGGGGGAGATAGCAGGTCAACAGTAGATGTCACATAGAAGTGGTTTACATCATCTGAAAGCTGAGAACCTGGAGATTAATTTGAGATGCTGCTCAGCACTGTGTGTCAAATTGTTCTAGTCATAACTGCTCTAGGTCTCTAATCTGATCAATCCATCCTCTGAATGCTCTAGGTCTCTAGTTTGATCCATCCATCCTCTGAATGCTCTAGGTCTCTAGTTTGATCCATCCATCCTCTGAATGCTCTAGGTCTCTAGTTTGATCCATCCATCCTCTGAGTGCTCTAGGTCTCTAGTTTGATCCATCCATCCTCTGAATGCTCTAGGTCTCTAGTTTGATCCATCCATCCTCTGAGTGCTCTAGGTCTCTAGTTTGATCCATCCATCCTCTGAGTGCTCTAGGTCTCTAGTTTGATCCATCCATCCTCTGAGTGCTCTAGGTCTCTAGTCTGATCCATCCATCCTCTGAATGCTCTAGGTCTCTAGTCTGATCCATCCATCCTCTGAATGCTCTAGGTCTCTAGTTTGATCCATCCATCCTCTGAATGCTCTAGGTCTCTAGTTTGATCCATCCATCCTCTGAGTGCTCTAGGTCTCTAGTTTGATCCATCCATCCTCTGAATGCTCTAGGTCTCTAGTTTGATCCATCCATCCTCTGAATGCTCTAGGTCTCTAGTCTGATCCATCCATCCTCTGAATGCTCTAGGTCTCTAGTTTGTGGCTGTAAAGTTTCATGAGGCTGTGATTATCCTAGAGGTCACCACAGGTCATTTTATACAGTGAGGTCAAGTTTAAAAGAATTACGTGAACCTACGTATGTTTTGTGAATGAAACTTACCCACAGATGGAGCCGGACAGGTGGCCTTTTACACTGTAGCATCGATGCTAATTATCAAACCGACAGACACAACAGACGCACATCTACTGGAAATGTTGGGGAACATTGAGCACATCACTGGAAGTGGGAATGATACGATTTTGGCAGTGAAGGGTGTTAAGGAGGAGAACTTTTCCCCTTTTCCTTCTTCACCTCTACCTCTCTCCTGATGTCTTGGTTTAATGTCTTTTCACCAATCATCCTCTCTCTCTCTCTCTCTCTCTCTCTCTCTCTCTCTCTCTCTCTCTCCCTCCCCACCCGCTGTCCTCCATCATAAATTCAAGAAGATTAATATTTCATCTGCCACTTCACAGCGTTCTCCGGCAGCTTTGGGGGGGAGGAGGAGGAGGAGGAGGAGGAGGAGGAAGTGGGGGAGCCTCGTCGGTCACATGGTGTCATGTGCAGATCCAATCATCACTCACGTGTTTTATTATGCTAACAACCTCAGAGACGTTCTGCTCTCTCATTCTGCTCACGGTGATTTTAGAGAGAGTCCACGCTGTATGAAAGGTTTTACTTTTATAGAAATAAAATAGGAGTAGACGGGTCGTTAAACTGTGGACTATGACTCGTACAAAATAAAATGGTGATTGTTGTTATGGTGACAACAAAACACACGTAAAGAGAGAGCGGTCGCAGCTCCCGGAGACTGATGGCTGACTAGTTCGCTAGTTAGCTTGTCGCTCTCCGTGGAGTGAGGCGGAGGGACCGTTAGACCCGGCGCTGCCGCTCGCCACCATGCTCGCTGTTCGGCTCATTGTCTGTAATCAGTGTAGCATTAAAGTCGAGATTTTAATTATTTCTACACTGTGGTATTACTCATGTAAAACATCTGAGTACTTCTTCCCACTACTGACCAAAACTATGAGCTTAAAGAGCCTAAAGAGTTCCTCAGAGCGGCAGAGCTGTTGATAATTCTTTGCAGAGCTGTAAGTCATTTGATGAATTGTTATACTAAACATAATGATTAGTGGTGCTGTAAGGAGCCTACAGCTCCTATAAGAACATAACCGCTTACAGAGTGGACTTCCAGGATCAGGGTTGGTTTTATAATGGCGGTGATTACAGAAATGGCCTCTGCTGAGGAGAGGATTATTCTGTGTAATTGAGTTAACCTGGAACATGAGAGCGAGGTGATGCGTTGAGGATGGAGAGACGAAGATGAGGAGGAGGAGGAGGAGGGTGTGAAAGGCTACATTAAGGCTTTTTGTATCGCAGAGAACGAATCAGAGAATCAATCTCTCCTCTTTGAGACAACAACAAAGGAGGAAAGAGTCACTTATTTCATCGTTACGAGGCGGCGTGTTTCTGACTGAGTGCCCCGCGATGGGCCGAGAGTCAACTCCTCTCTGATACCATTTCATAATAATGTCGACCTGTAATTACAGAATCAGCCCAGTCCCAATATTAACACACACTATGTTTCGTTACTAAGGAAACGACGATTCCAGGAGGCACATTAACTGTTACACCATAGTATTCATATTTTTATTTTTTAATGATAGCACAGCGGTGTCGTAATTAGCGAGCAGTGATAAACAGATCACTTCCCAGGGTTATGTTTTTATACTTTAATCAGTGGGCCAGAGGCTCAGTCACCATCGTGTTACCTCCTTCAGCGATAGACAGGGACTAAACAGACATTTATTTAAATGAAAATCTTTGATATTATTACTTGAATATAAAATATAAATCAACTAAGTAAGGGATAATGTACAGCGAGCCGGTCATTGCTGTGAAATAAACCACATCAGGGTGATGCAGAGCGGTCTCTCATCGCCCTGAAGGGGTTTATTTCACAACAATAACCGGCTTGCTGTACATTATCACGCTTATTACATGGCTACTGACTTAAGAAATCAGTAATTTGACACAAAAGTGGTCCTCCAGAGTCCGACATCAGAGCTGCGCCCATAGCAACGGTCTGCTATACATAGCAACGGTCTGTTATACATAGAAACGGTCTGCTATACATAGCAACGGTCTGTTATACATAGCAACATCCTGTTATACATAGCAACGGTCTGTTATACATAGCAACGGTCTGCTATACATAGCAACGGTCTGCTATACATAGCAACGGTCTGCTATACATAGCAACGGTCTGCTATACATAGCAACGGTCTGTTATACATAGCAACGGTCTGCTATACATAGCAACTGTCTGTTATACATAGCAACGGTCTGTTATACATAGCAACATCCTGTTATACATAGCAACGGCCTGTTATACATAGCAACGATCTGCTATACATAGCAACGGTCTGCTATACATAGCAACGGTCTGTTATACATAGCAACGGTCTGTTATAAAGAAATAACAGAATGTAGAACGCCGTGATTGACCAATCAGAATCAGGTATTCAACAAAGCCTTGTAATAATAATAAACTATGGTGTATTATTGAGTAGTATATAATTATTAAAGTCATTAAATTGAGCTCCACTTTTACCAGCTGCAACAATAAAGTGATGAACACATTATCCTCATCCTCATCTGCAACCGCTTATCCCGTTAATGTATCAATAATTATAATAATATAATATGTTAATCTGCATAATGAGTCATTTTTACTTTTGATACTCTAAGTATATTTTGATGCTAATACTTTTGTACTTTTACTCTAGTAACATTTTGAATTTGTAAAAGCGTATTTCTGCACGGTATTAGTACTTCTACTGAAGTAAAAGATGTGAGTACTCCCTCGACTACTACTTGTGATAGTAGTGCTGTTGCAGTAGAGAGAACTGGCTCGGCCACCAGGGGGCCCCTCAAATATTTAATTAAAAGATTTGACCTCTTTTTGACTTCCTTTGTTCATCAACATCATCATCATCATCATCATCATCATCATCTGTTTTACTGGAATCAGCCTATAAAAATACCCATCATGTGTAATGTTTAACTGTAGAATCTAATGTCAAATGTCTACATTTGTTTGTTTTTTCTTCACCTTTTCCCAGTTTTGGTGATTTCAATCGCCAGAAACAGCAGTTAGCTTGTTACTGGACACATTTGCATATTTAAGGGGCGGGTTGGGGTCGTGTTAAGGGCCCTAAAGAGGCTTGCAGGAGTACTAATAATAGTTATAGTTGTGTATTTTGTATATTTTTGGCAGTAGTACCTGTAACAGTATAAAAGAAGAGGTTTGTCCTGGGTCATTCCTGTCCATGATGCCCTATTTCATATTTATTAGCCTTTTCAGGATTAAATTCAGGACACAGAACCTTGAAGACGTGTCGTTTTATGATATAGTTTGCTATGGAAACTTTTAATTTCACTAAAACTGAACATTATTACATCATGTTTTCTATCTACAGCATTACCAGAACTAATATCCCCAACCAAACGCCACACACAGAACTGAAAGCTTTTCTTTTGAACCACTATTGTCCTTAAATTAGTGATAATACCTGTGACAAACTGCACTGCAATCTAATTCAGTATTTATGATTGGTAAGTGCTTGTTTGTGCGTGAGTAAATGTGAGGAGAAGCAGGGAGACGGTTGACCTGGACGACCCCGCCGTCACAGAACAGGGATGGTCAGGCGGCCCCATCCAGTGGTGGAAAGACGACGCTGCACTCGCTGTCAGTGGAAACTGATCAGTCCCTTTAGATCATCTTCTAACTAGTTATTATTCAACTTAACATCAGTTTATGTCACATGAAAGAGTGACAGCTGTTGTTGCAAAGCAAAATATTTGATGCAATGTCTGTCCCCCACTGTCCTCCCCCCTTTCTTTACCTCCTCTTTGTCTCTCGGTTGTTTTTCTGTCTCTGCATCTAATCTTTTTCTAGGGCTGTCAACGTTAACGCGATAATAACACGTTGACGTAAATTCGTTTTAACGCCAACAATTTCTTCAAGGCATTAACGCAACTTGCTATTTTACGAGTGTAGCGGGCTCTTTATCCCTCGCTCTTATTCTTCAGACTCTTCCTCTTTGTTCCTCTCTAATTTTGTCTCTCTCTTCCTTTGACCTTCCCAGCCTCCTCCATCTCTTCCTCCTCCTCCTCCTCCTCCTCCTCCTCCTCCTCCTCTTCCTCCTCCTCCTCTCCCAGTGTATGTATATATCAGACGTACTCGAGCTCCTCCTCAGGCTGCCGAAAGACCAATTAATTAAAAACACTAATAACCCTTTCTCTACTAGGAGAGAGAGCGTTTTCCTCCTCATACATTATTAATGTGGCTCTGTATGATCATCTGCAGGTAGTGTGTGTGTGTGTGTGTGTGTGTGTGTGCCTGACAAGTGCTACGTTGAACAGATGTGTGTGTGTGATGGTGATTTTCACTCGGCGGTGCTCATTAAGAGCTGACCAGCTGAGAGTGAGTGAGATGGTCTGGGTGTATATGTGGTAGTTCCTGTCATTTGCATGGTAAGCACTGGCTGAAGTGTGTGTGTGTGTGGTAGCTCATTTGCAGCCCTTGTTAAGTGGCGGTCGAGTGGACCCCGGGGCCACTGGGATGCTGCGAGGAGGAAACATCACGTTAAGAGGTTAATGAAAAGCTTTTACGATCCTGATCTTTCCCCTAAAGATGTCTTCATTGTTTTGATGATTGTTTGAATAAAAATAAAAAAAACACACAAAAACACCAGCTCAGTTATGAGAACATACAATACTGTATTATAATCTCATACTGGTAAAGAAAAGGCAGAAGCATAAAAACTCCCCGGTCAAGACAGCAACAAAATGAAATAACATTAAAAGGTCGTTAACCCCGTGAGAGCCGTGATCCCGACTGACTTTACCGTCTTTCAGAGGCTCTCGTAGGTTCAGTGAGTGTGAAGATACTGGCATCATATGAAACTATAAAACCTAATGAATCCATCGGTACAACCATGTCACACTAGCTTGTCGTGAAGGAGGCTTAATAATGCTCTAAATTTTGGCAACAATTTAGCGAGGAAAAACTGGCTTGGCCATTTTCAAAGGGGTCCCTTGACCTCTGACCTCCAGATATGTGAATGAAACTTGGTTCTCTTGCATGTCTTAGACGGACCTCTTTGTAAATGTACGTTCTGTTTGCTGCTATAGACTTCCATTTCAAGGATGGCTGTATACAGCTGCCTGTATTTTGCTCCCTATGTGTCACATGCCAGAGATGTGTCGCAATAACCGAGCTGCAGAAGGCTAAAACAAGTATTTATGTAATAAATACACAAGTAACAGAAGTCAGTATTTGATATGATTTAAACTGAGTGAGAACAGATCATTTGTGTGATTTATGAATATTTGAAGGTCTGCTAGTGTTTGGGAGAACTCCTTGGTTTCTGTATTGTGTTTTTAAGTTAAGATAATGAATCAATAATAATAATAAGTAACTAGTGTACTGTAGGTTAGGCCTTGTAGAGGTTACCTTTTGTACACCGAGCCTATAGATAGGACTGTGTAAGTCATGTATTTAATACATGCAATGATTGTTGTCAACACAAACTTTAATGTTCAATCTCTTCAGTATTCAGCACTGACCTCTAAATGTATCAGCACTTTAACCGGCCCCTCCGTGAGAGCAGCTCGTCCCTGTGTAAGGCCCCTGTTGTTAAGGGGGCCTGTGATTGGATGACGTGATCAGCATCCATAGAACCACGC
Organism: Sebastes fasciatus; assembly: GCF_043250625.1. Classification (NCBI taxonomy): domain Eukaryota; kingdom Metazoa; phylum Chordata; class Actinopteri; order Perciformes; family Sebastidae; genus Sebastes; species Sebastes fasciatus. Next base: position 3,163,499 of record NC_133809.1, on the reverse strand, counting down.
CTCTCTCTCTCTCTCTCTCTATCTCCTACCTTTTCATTCTGTTATTGTGCTTTTATGGTGCATATTACCAAAGAAATGCACAGTTAATCAAACGGCCACAAAGTAATTGCAACACAGTTAATCTGGGGTCTTTTGGGCCCCCTTATAGTCTGGAGCTCCGGGGCCCTGTTGGTAATCACCACCAGTTATTAGTGAATTTTTAATTCCCCACCAGGCAAATTTCTGTCTGAAAGAGCGACAAACTCGTGTATCTTCACAATAATTCACAAACTATCAGTGATTTAATTAGAATGAGTATCTCCCTGATGGAGTGATTACATTGCTCAGGCTGCAGTGTTGGGCTCTTTTCCCCCTCTTCACTCTTCTTACGGCTCTTCAGAGACAGAAAGTGGTCGGTTAATCTTGAATACCCCCCCAAAGACTCCAAGCTGGGATTGAAGAGGACGTTGAGGGGCCCCTGAAGGAGGCTTGTCTCGCCTCTTCTCCCCGTCTGAGTTGGACTAATCCAATACGACTGCTGATTAGATCACTGGAGTGTCTGCCACCCCGTCTGCGGCCCCGCTAATGCATTACCAATACCTGCCTCAACTGTTAGGATGAAGGACAGGAAATAGAAGAGATGACTGGTTTCTCTGGAGCTGCAGAAGACGAGGAGGAGGGAGGAGGAAGATGAGGATCAGAGTCACATGGTGGCTGAGGGTCTGTAGCAGGTTTATCATAGAGTGGTATCGAGGCCTCGCGGGAGAAGATGTGACAGGATGAGATTCAGTGATTCTCCCTCGTTTCATATTGCACGTTTCTTTAAAGGGCCAGTGTGTAACAATCAGGACCACTGATGGTATGACAGTATCACGTAGACCAGGGGTCAGCAATCTGAGGCTCTTTAGCTCCTCTCCAGTGGCTCCCTGTGGGTTTTTAAAAATCTTTGTTTACATTTTCATTTTTATTTATCATTGTTGTAGGTCTATGGTACGACGGGGATTCTGAGCTTTCGAGAATGAAGTCATAATATTACAAGAATAAAGTCATAGGTTTATGAGAAAAAAGTAGAATTTAAAATATGGTACTGTGGGTTTTAACAATGTTTAGTTGAAGATCTCGATGGTTGTTTTAAACTAATGTCACTTGGAGAAATGCTGGCATGATTACTGGTATGATTCCAATAAAATGTCTGTACATTTTACTGTAATTATTGATACAGGTTATTTGTTGGCACTTGGTTAGTTTGCATTAAACAACAAAGAATGAAAATAATTCAATTTAAATTAAATGGTGAAGTAAAAAGTACAATATTTGCCTTTCAAATGTAGTGGAGTAGAAGTATAAAGTAGCAGAACATGTAAAGTACATGTGCCTGAAAATTGCACTTAAGCACAGTACTTGAGTAAATGTACTTAGTTACATTCCACCACTGGTGTTACGTACATAAAGTTTTATTGTTATTAGTAGTAGTAATATCTATTTGTGCTGCTGCAGCCAGCAGGTGGCACTGCTGTCTAGGAAAAGCTTCTCAGTTTCACATGGAGTTTATTAGTGTTTTACTTTATTCAGCCTGTGTGAGTCCACACAAACACACACACACACACACACACACACATACACACATACACACACGGCTTGCTTGTTGTCAGGTATCAGGTGTCAAACTACCAACCACACACACTTGAGGGAGTGTCGCCATAACACCTGAGAAGCTGAGAAACCCCCTCAGAGCTCAGAGAGGAGAGCAGGACGGACGCTGCTGCGCTGACTATAATAATACACTTTACCTGTATAGAACTTATTTAAAACATTGTCAAGACAATAATAATAATAATAATAATTAGGGCTGTCAATTGATTAAAATATTTAATCACAATTAATCACATTTTTTATCAGTTCAAAATGAACCTTAAAGGGAGATTTGTCAAGTATTTAATCCTCTTATCAACATGGGAGTGGACAAATATGCTGCTTTATGCAAATGTATGTTTATATTTATTATTGTAAATCAATTAACAACACAAAACAATGACAGATATTGATCCAGAAACCCTCACAGGTACTGCATTTAGCATAAAACAATATGCTCCAATCAGAACATGGCAAACTGCAGCCCAACAGGCAACAACAGCTGTCAGTGTGTCAGTGTGCTGACTTGACTATGACTTGCCCCAAACTGCATGTGATTATCATAAAGTGGGCATGTCTGTAAAGGGGAGACTCGTGGGTACCCATAGAACACATTTACATTCACTGATCTGGAGGTCAGAGGTCAAGGGACCCCTTTGAAAATGGACATGACAGTTTTTCCTCACCAAAATGTAGCGTAAGTTTGGAGCGTTGGGGTCCGTTCACATGCGTGGAAAAACGCCAGTTGTGCTTCTTTCATCCTTTTATCCAAGGTGCATCGGAGGTTGTGATCCTGTCACGCCTGCCGTTGCTAAGCAACCAAAACTGATGAAGAAGTTGCGGTAATTTAGCAGGAAGCCTCACTGACTCCAAAAGTTGAACTACTTTTATTTCAGGGGGGAAAATAGGCTCTTGGGAACCCTTGCGCGTCGTGACTGCCTCGCTCTCGTGTTTGAGCGCACCCTCCTCAACAGGTGTGAACGGAACGTTTGTCCAATACGGACAATCATGCGATTAATCGCGATGAAATATTTAAATCGATTGACAGCCCTAATTATGATTTGTTTTCTGGAAGATATCTTGTAACTAACTAGCTAACTAAGTAACTACTGTGAATCATTTCAGTGACTGATTTGCAGTTTCCTCTAGTTTCCTGTACTTTATTTTTAATTTCCATCTGTTATACATACAGGTGCATGAGATTACCTGAAGGTATAAATTACAGTGAGTATATACTGTATAACATTATCCACCTCACTACTGCTGACCACCACATGAAAAGCAGAATTTCCATTCCTCTGTGAAAAGCAGAGTTAATCTCACCCTCTCAGGCCTACCTGCTGTCGCCGGGCGAACGCTACAGCGAACGTACCCATTGGCTGTCGGCCTCCAGCTCCATTGTTGTGGCCGCGCTTCTGTTGTCTCATACCTCAACAGCTGTAATGAGAGAGGGGAGGCAGGGAGGTGGGGGAGGCCTTTATCCTCCCCTCCCCCCCTCCTGTAGGGAAGCTGTTGAGCTTAATGTTTAATAAGCCACTGGACACAGAAGGAAACCCGATCCTCTCCGGAGAGGCCGGCGTGTGTTTGTGTGTGTTTTTGTGTTTGTGTGTGTGCATTTGTTTTGTGAGTATCCAAGCGTGCTGCATTATTCTCTGGTCAATGTGTGAATCAGATGCACTGTGTTGATTGGGCTCTGTTGTAATCGACTCTTTATTCAACTCACGGCCGGCTAGTGTTTCTCCTCAGAGCCTCCGACAAAACACACAAGACTCCTTTTTCTTCTTGTCTTTTAAAGCTCGATTGATTCGAGACTTTTATTCACGTTAAATCAAATAACTGTATAATGTGAAAGCTACAGTAGCAGGACATATATCCATATATCCCTATATAAATATTATTAGCTTGTTGTTTTGGTTTTACTGCACATATAGACCCCATTTACACCTGCTGTTAAAGGAACAGTGAGTAACATTTCAGGGGATCTGTTGGCAGAAATGGAATATAATATCCATGATAGGGCTGTCAAATTTGTTTTAATGATACTAATTTCTTTAACGCATTAACGCAAGATCCTGGTATCATATGAAACTACAAAGCCTGATGAATCCATTGGTACCAACCATGTCATACTAGCTTGTCAAGAAGGAGGTTCAATAACGCTCCAAAGTCACGCTAAATTTTGGGGAGGAAAAACTGTCATGTCCATTTTCAAAGGGGTCCCTTGACCTCTGACCTCCAGATCAGTGAATGTAAATGGGTTCTATGGGTACCCACGAGTCTCCCCTTTACAGACATGCCCACTTTATGATAATCACATGCAGTTTGGGGCAAGTCATAGTCAAGTCAGCACACTGACACACTGACAGCTGTTGTTGCCTGTTGGGCTGCAGTTTGCCATGTTATGATTTGACCATATTGTTTTAAATGTTAAATGCAGTACCTGTGAGGGTTTCTGGACAATATCTGTCATTGTTTTGTGTTGTTAATTGATTTACAATAATAAATACATACATATATTTGCATAAAGCAGCATATTTGTCCACTCCCATGTTGATAAGAGTGTTAAATACCTGACAAATCTCCCTTTAAGGTACATTTTGAATAGTTAAATGAGTGATTAATTTGTGATTAATCGTGATTAACTATGGACAATCATGCGATTAATCGCAATTAAATATTTGAATTGTTTGACAACCCTAGCAGAAAAAGAATCCGGAGGTGGTCTGGCTCACATTGTGATTGGATCTTAGCCAGGTGTATTTGACATGTCTACCTTACTACGGTTAGAAAGGGCCGTCGTTTGTGTTTTAACGTTTCACTTATTGATCCGGGAAGTTTGAATCTGTAAATATCTTTCCAACTTTACCGAACTACGTTAGGAAAAGCTTCTGCTGACACTGATCAGATCTGCTTTGTTGATATCCAATGGGAAGCCTTGCATGAGCAACGTTATGCACATCAACTCTGACTAGTCATAATGAGGTTTGAGATATCTGTAACTGTTATTTAGGATAGTCAGAACTGAACTAGAGATATCTCTAACTGTGGTTTTGACTAGTCAGAATGAAATTAACAGCAATTGTAGATATCTCTAATGTTAATTCCGGACAGTCAAGCTTAGCTATTAAATGTTGAAACGACTTGCAATAATGATGTTGCTCTGTGTCTGCTGGAGTGTAAATAGGAAAGTGTTTGTTTAGGTGTGTATTTCAGGGCTGTGTGAATGTGTTGTTCCCCCCTTGTGGCCAAAAATGGATAATTGCAGGTTTAAGGTGACGTGTTTTTATATGCAATGAATCTGTTGTAATGCTGGTGGCTTGCTTGTAGTTCTATCGTCTGGGGAGGTTTTGATCAAAGTAAGGGAGCCTGAAGTACTTTTTATTTTGGCTGGATCCGTCACACACAGTCTGAACTCACACATCGCCGTCCCTCCACAGCTGTGTGCAGCAGAGCAGCTGGACGCACACTGAGGCTACAGTTGTAGGCACCAGCCAGCTAAGCGTTCATATCAACCACATGGTGTTTGACCGGCGGCGGTAATAATGCAGCTTTTACTCATCAACGGTCACACTGAATGGCCATTCTGCCGCGGTCACGTGTCCCCTGCTGGCTGGAGCCGCTGGCCTGCCTCCTGTCCTGGGACTCGGGTAGAGTTACGGGGCAGCTAAAGCCTCTGATCTATTATTCATCTACTCATGTCAGATATTACAGGGGAACAGGGTGACGTGGGGAGGAGGGGGGCGGCATGCACTGCTGCACCACGGGGTCAGGAAGTGGACACAAGCAGGCTGGCAACCAGAGAGACGAGCAGGCAGGGACTGTAGGGCTCTGTCCCTCACCACGCATCTGTCCCCGAAAACGCCGTCATCCCTCTTCTACAAACGTCCCATCTGTCTCCCTGTTGTTGCTCTCCGTGGCTGTAATCCCAGAAGACTACAGTATATAACCACAACTGTAACATATCAGTGTAATTTCTCTGTCCTAGAGGTCTTGCGGGTCAACTCGACCCGGGCTCAGAGTCGGGCTCAGGTCCACGTTACATCCACTACATTGCCGTAGGTCTCAGGTTTGTGTGTCAATATGTCTAACACCCAAATGAAGGGTCCGAAATGAACCCGCTAAGCACCAAATGTGGGTGGATTTTCTGTTCAGCGAGTACCTGCCACACTGGCAGGTAAACGTTGGTACCAAAATAGTCATATAAACGATAAGCTTGGTTACACTGAGGGCGTATTCACACCTGCCTTGTTTAGTTGGGTTGAATGGAACCCTGGAGCGTTTACCGTCTCGGTGCGGTGCGTTTGGGCAGGTATGAACACAGCAATCGCACTCAGGTGCAGCACCAAAACAAGCGAACCGAGACCTCCTGTCCTCCCCAAATGTTTTGAGTCACCAGCCACCACTGAGTCTTAGACTGTGTTTCAATCACCTCAAAAATCGGAAGCCGGAGCTAGAAGTGACGCAACACCCGAGTCAACAGTGTTCCAGTACAATAAGTCTAAAAACAGTATAGTACTAAAAGCTTTTTACTGTTGATGCAAGGAGCAGTCATCTTAGATTTTTAGGTCTTGGAAGTGTTTGACTGGGAACACAGAAATTCTGACTTTCCAGTTCAAATGTTACGCGCCGTTATTTCATTGCATAGCTATTGATTCGCTAAAGCTCTCTCGCTCTCTCTCACAAACACACTGACAACACACCGGTCAATGATAAACAAATAAATCCCAACATTTTAAAGATGAATACCTACCCCAACGGACAAATATCCGAATAGTCGAATAGCAGCTCTAATTCTGTATCGGGTCTAATTATCCTGCAGTTATGTACGCACTTTAGGTTTTGGTCCATTTCCGATCGGTTCGAAAGCGAATGTGAGGGAACCTTTGACAAAACTTGTCGTCCACACAGCAGCACAAAAAACTCAAGTTATTGAAGTTTATTTCTACGCTTCTCTTGATTCACCTGCACAGCTTTAACACCCCTGCACAACTTAGTTGTGTTGGTAAGTTGCAAGTTTGATCAAATTTCTACAACTTAGCTATGAAAACATGTCGTATAATTTCATTTTGAGCAGCAGCCCTCCAGTAATAGTCATACTGCATCTGAAGTTTGTGGTCTTGTGTTCATTCAGTTATTCCATAAACCAATACAGATCATTTCCATGTGATGCTATATTGCTCTCTGATTTGAGGTGACTATTCCCACAGTAGATCAAAGAAGAGAAGGACGTTATCATCGTATTGGTGTCACACATTTAGCAGTGGAATAGAGACCTCAGGACTTTGGTCTAATAACGTACCGGGCTGCACACCAACCAGGCGTCCTCCTGTGAGACCTGGAATTAGCGGAGCGCCCGTTGCCGGTGTGATCCGTTACTCTGTACACACAGCATGTGGAGGAGGGCGGGGGAGAAAAGACGGTCCTGAAAAAAAGTTAAAACCTGACCCTGTCCCTGCACACAAAGCCTCGGGGTATGTGAGGGGTATGGGAGCAATAATAGCCCTGCCTAAAAATAAAAGGGGCAAAATGACAGTGGAGGATTCCGTTACAAAGAGCTCCAGTGGACAAATAGGAGGGCCAGCGCTTTGAAGAGTTTCTCACAAAAGACGGACCACACACTCCCCCCCCCCTCCCTCCGCCGCCCGCTCTGCTCTCCCTCCGATCGGGTTCCCATTATCGGCGAGGCCACACGGTGGAGAGGGCAGGAGGGGTTTGAGATGCCTGTCAGGAGCCGCTCGCCTGTGTCCGGCCTCCACGGCTCATGTGAGGCAGCCGGACGGCACGCACACACAAACACAGGCATGCCTAGTAAGACTTTATAGTAGTACACCTTTATTGACAATATTATTATTCCCCAATCCATTCTAAACCTGACTTTAACTGAAACCCTTTCCTAAACTATATTAATTCAGGGTTGCAGTAGGTCTAGTAGATCACGATACTTGGGTGCCAATTGGATATTGCGATTTTTATTAACTTTTTTAACACTAGACCATGGGGAAAAAGTTGGATCATACACTTCTAGGGACTTTTACTTTGGGAAATATCTAAATTAATCCAGTAAAAATGTTTGATTTTCAGCATGTATGTAGTTAGAGATGTCCTGAAGTCAAATATATCAGGATCATTGTGAGGAATTATTTATAAAAAAAATTCCAGCGACCCAAAAATCAAAGAATAAAGACATTTCCCTCGCAAATTAGTGGTATTTTCTTTTTAATTTATAAGGGACATCTAATGTTTTATACTTCTGGTGACTATAATCCAATCAATGTTATTTCCATAGATTTCCATGAGTTAACATGCAGCTTTAGCCGTGATGTCTAGCTCTGCTTTTCCTGTCAATGTGTGAAACCCAAAGTGTTTCCATCCTTTACTGGATGTGTAGTGTTTACCACGCTGGATTTAACATGTGAGGGTGCAGGTCGTATCCACGCCGAACCTCCAACGTTTGTTGTCTCGGCCGGCTGCGGTTTGTTTTGGTTGACGGATACGGAACGGATATGACATCATGTTACTCAGACTACAACAATAAAAGCGGTAACTTCCTTCTACCTCCACATACTGTAGACTGAAATGAAGCAAATATATCGATTCTGGCATTAAGAAAATATATTTTAAAATCGTAAAAAAAGAAATCGCGATACAGAGGTGAATCAATTTTTTAGTCTCGAGCCACGCTGCATCAATGTCCTCATTTGGAGGACTGACTTAACCTTCCATCCCCGTGGAGACATTTTGGTCCTCGTCTGTCACCTCACACTTTCTGAGCAGTTTCCCACAAAGAATAAAACCTTCTTCTTCTTCTTGCGCTCCATTAAGAGTTCAGTCAGGCCAAATTAACTGCCAGTGAACCGACTTCTTGGAGCAGCTGCAGATAATTTAACAGTTAGTTTCAGTGTGTAGTTTAGAACCAGATGGGTGGGAGGTAGCTGTCACTCACAGGAAGGTAAACTGAACGAACTGAAACAATAATGTTCCTGTGATTGAACACTTCACTGCTCATTGTATTCTGTAATGTGGTAAACCACACCCTGCTCAAACGGATCAAATATAACATACTCTAAGACGGAGCGACTGACTAACTGTAGTAACTGAGGCCCAGTTACAGGTAAGGGGGCCCAAGTGTTGGACCAAGTCCACATGTCCAGACATGTCTCGCTCCCTCTGTGTCCCACAGTTGGCCTCTGTAATTAGGATCTGAGAGGTGCTCGACCGTCCAACACTCGCACCACCAACTTTTTCTCTTTGAGTCATTTCAATCCGTTCACTTCACTGTTGTGCTGTGTATTGGTACACCACTGGGAAGCCCCAGGATCATGTAAAAACCTAATAAAAAAACAACTAAATAATGGACCCGCCCTTTAAATAATCACCTTTTCTTTTATTTAGTGAAGGTCATTTCATCCCTGGAGGATTTGGTGGTGGGTGACATCATCATGCGTGTGTCACTCAGGGTGTTAATGAGAACAGTTTGTACCGCGGCGCTCCCCTTTCTCCTCCTCACAGCCTCGTGGCAGGTGCTTATCGGGCCGGCCAGCCGGACCACTCCTTCGGCTCGGTACCGAGAGGTTGACGTGGCCCACTCCCATTTTCAACACCGCATTGTTGTGCCTGGCAGCGTGCTCCGCCAGATCCAGATCTTGCGGGAGAAAGTGTCATTTCCTTAAGTGAAACCCACCCGAGTGCGGCCCGCTGCCACCTTCCTAAGAGAGCCGGGAACGTACATTTCCAGCCCGTCTGTCACTCAGTGCAACACAAAATGACCGTGTATTAACAATGCTGCTGCACCCTCTTTGAGATCCTGACCAGCGATAAACACACATCCACACACCCATGAACACATGTAGTCACACAGCTTTGGCTTTTTGACCTCCACCTCCCACGTCTTCTCAAATCCTGACTTTTATATCTGTGTTGTGTTGTACTTTTAAATGAATATTACTTTTATGTTTTTTGGGGGGTTCCTGTTGGAGAAGAGTGAGCGTGAGAGGGAAACACCAGAGGGGAACGGGGCAGCAAGAGAACCTTAATGAAAGCAGGTGGAACTAAACAAAAAGAACAGATTGGAAATGCAACGTACGTTTAGTGTCGGCACACTCAGCCGAATTCTGGACTAATGTGGACCCAATAAGGACCAAATGTGTGCTGGCTTAGGCCCATGCAATGTATGGCTACTGGATTTGTTGAGGCTTTGAGGGTGTGAACTCAGCTGAAGTTAGTAGCTAGTAGCTGAAGTTAGTAGCACTCAGGAAAGCTTCGGTGTCGGTGTCATTTATCTTTTGTTGTTGTTTTAAGTTCAACAGGGTGATATGCGGTATTATTGCCAATTTACTTAATTTATCCTGATTTTAGTGATTAGTTTAGTGTTTCTCAAAGCCCAAGATGATGTCCTCAAATGTCTTGTTCTGTCCTCAACTCAAAGATATTCAGTTTACTGAGATAGAGGAGTAAAGAAACCAGAAAATATTCACATTTAAGAAGCTGGAATCAGAGAATTTAGAGTTTTCTTTTCTTGATAAATGACTTACATCGATTAATCGATTCCCAAAATAGTATATATGAGTTTAATAGTTGACAACTAATCGATTAATCATTGCAGCTCTACATAAGACACTTTACAAGTTTCAGCTGTCATCGGAGTACATATTTACTTTTATCAGGTCAAATGAGATGTTTGATTCTTTTCTATTATTTCTTTTAATCATGCCTGTTTGTACATTTAATTACACCCAACAAAACTCTATCTTCAGTTAGTCTTTTTCATGATTTCTTCTTTTTCCTCCATCCTTCTGCACTGACTCTTTTCCTTATTTATTTACTTCTTTTACTTCAGAAAAACAGATGCAACAATAAAACTAATCTCTACTTTTTTAACTTGTTTATAGGCCTGATCCACGACTGTCCTTCTATGCATCGTTGTCATGGAAACTCAAAGATGGCAGCTTTCTGATTGGAGCAGCAACTTGACACTATCCGACCGGCACCGGTACGTACTCCACACAAACTACACATCCTTAACAGTTCAAACTTTACTTTTGCATCTAGAACCAGTAAAACAGACGAGAGGAGAAACAAGAGAACATTAATAAAATGCTCAGTGAAATTCAAGGTGCTCTTGGTTTTCAGAGCCACAATAGGTTGGTATAGAGCTTTATGTGGGGTCCCCTCCCTCTGAAGAGACATATTAACAGGCTTCTGTGACTAATGGATGTAGTGGGATCTAATTTAAAGCAGGGAGGGTATCAAGTCCACGCGTGCACAAAGACATTAAAGGAAGTCCTCCGGGAGGCCGTGGAGTTTTGATCCCCGCCGCCCCTCGTGGGACGCCCAGCCGGTCATTATGTCGGATAAAAAACCAAGGCACAAAACAAGAAAAATACAGTATTCTGTGCCTCTAATGTCCCTGTAATTTATCGAACGATGCACGGCGTTTCTAGTCTAGATCGTCATCACGTATCATGTCACAGGCAGGATGTGTAGCGGGTGTGTGTTGTTTTGGATGTGTAATTGGGTAGATTAAGGCCTCTTAAATGGAGAGCTTAAGAGAAATCAGTTTGTGCCGGTTTGAGCTTGTTTTGAGCACTATTAATTGTTACTGAACAATCCAAGATATCCAGCTTGCTCTACAGTTGCATTTCATCTAAATAACTCCATACAGTACAGTAGTAGAAGCGTTAGCTTGAAGGGTCATTTCACCCAAAAGTGTTCACCGCAAAGGGATTGATTCTCTTGAATAACCTTTAAGTTAGGCTTCTCTTAATACAGAGTACGGCAGATTCAATCTTGTGTCCACGAACTCAGAAAGTTGAGAGTCCAAACTGATGAGAACAGGCGACGGCAGTGTGGTTCAGTTTGCAGTCGGGGCAGCAGCATTCTTGCTGACATCACCAGCTCTGCCCGGCTCTGGCGATACATATAGTCTGATTTTGTCAAATCCGAATCCGAACTAACACTTTAAAACGCCAACGTCACACAATAACAAACTAACCGATCGAGTACATTGCTTTGCTCCCGTGCTGGTACTCCTGTCTGTTTCTCCAAACTCCATCTACTTTAGGTAATACACCGACTATGGAGAAGTACCTCATACAACCACAAATCAAAACACCCAAACTATCTAATTATTTACTTTTCCCGCCACTAATGGCATCTGCTGCATGTGTCTGTGTCTGCATGTATAGTAAATGACAGTTACTCCTCCAGAGTATAATGATTTGCATGCAGTGATGAACTCCGTTTTTGTGAGTGCCTTTGTTTGGTGACACGCAGCGCGGTGTTTGGTGCAGTTATGACTTTATGGTTTAATTGCTCCTCTGCCCTGCTGCTGCTGCTGCTGCCGCCGTCGGCAGCGACACGCCCAGCCCTTCCCTCTGCAGTAGGATATTTTCACAGGAGGTGGGCACCTGCCTCAGCTTCCTCACTGATTGTTTCCAGGACGAGGGGCCTCTATAGTCCTGACATTTTTTGCACTGAGGTAACGTTTCCTTGCATTATGGTCGCAGAATAGCTCCCCTTGTCTATTGTGCTGCACGTTAAAACTCCTTATGGATATGTGAACAGTGATGGGGGAGTGGAGGGAGGGAAGGGGGGAGATTCCGGGGAATTCCAGCGGCATTCCTATCAGATTGCCTTCCTCGCTCTTTTCTTCTTTTTTTTTCTCTCAGCATAATCAGTGTGGTGTCAAGGCCGTGTCAGAGCTCTGGGCTCGGCACATCATGTTAACAAGGACGTGCATGCTTTTGCAGCTTGATGAGCATCTAAATAAACGATGATTGGAAATGAAGAAGTGAGAAAATCTCAGAGAGACAAACAAAATTTTAATTTTTTTTTTGTTTGTTTCCTGAATGTTAAAAAAAAATGACGATTTCAAGAACATTTCTGAACCAGCTTGGTTTTAAAAAAGAAGGAAATGATCTCATCAAAGTGGAAAATTTGTTTAAAATGAAATCAAATTATTAATTTAAAGTGCGACCACAGGCACGACACAATACTGAAAGGACAAACAAGGATATTTACATACAGGTGCAAACACTTTCCCACTTAAAGTATTCTGATGGAATCGTGCGGCCGTGAGAGGAGCTGCTGCATCGAGTTTCAGAGCGATTAGATCAACAACCCTCCAAACAAAGTGCCCACAGATAACGCAGCTTCTCCGCTGGAGATCCTATTATCCAAAGGAGAAAAGAGACAAAAGAAAAAAAGACAAATAAACAAAATGAGAGTTTGAAGCGGCTTCTTATCTGTGTTGACGGTAAACCGAGAACAGAGAGGAGAGCGGTAAGAGAGGAGCAGAGATGGGAGGTCAGTCTGGGTGCTGTTGGTCTGATGATGGAGCAGCTCTGAGCGGCTCGGCGTGTTGACCCGGTGCTGCTTGGTTTCACTCAAAAGCCTCAAAGCCAAATCCTCCTCCTCCTCCCTGTCGCTGCTTTCTGATCATCCAACCATCCAGCCGTCTACCAATTCATCAACAGACTGGTGGACAAAGTGCTCAGCGGTAATACCACAATTTAAAAATAGTCCAATTAGGAAAATACACCTATCTATATACAGTTCCCTTTGTTAACACCTTATTTTGAAAACCGGATGTAGCCCCATGTGTCTACTTCCTCTAACTTCTCCAAGGTGGTCTCTAGCTCTCCCGTCAGCTCCGTTCTCTTTATCCATCCATGGTCAGCTCCATCGGGGCCGTTTGAATGCATTTAACATAAATGTCAGTGTATGGGTGCTCTACAGTCGTAACGTCGGCCCATTTGACCGCGGAGATGAGAGCGACGGCCGGCTCCACCGCAACGTTGCCATAATACGTTGACGTTTCCTGTCTGTGACAGAGTTAGCATTCAGCTTTAGCCGTGATGTCTAGCTCTGCTTTTCCTGTTAATGTGTGAAACCCAAAGTGTTTCCATCCTTTACTGGATGTGTAGTGTTTACCATGCTGGATTTAACATGTGAGGGTGCAGCTCGTATCCACACAGACCCTCCGACATTTATCGTCTCGGCCAGCTGTGGTTTGTTTTGGTTGACGGATACGGGACGGATATGACGTCACGTTACTCAGACTACAACAATAAAAGCGGTAACTTCCTTCTACCTCCACATAGACTCAAATGAAGCAAATATATCGATTCTGGCATAAAAAAATATATTTAAAAATTGTATAAAAAATAAATAAATTGCAATACATAAGTGAATCCATTTTGGTCCCGCCCCTATCATCCGCAAGAGCGTGTCAAACATGATCATCCTGTTTAGTTTCATCCTATGAAGCGTGACCTGAGTGCAGCTGAAGCGCAATTTCCTGATGATTGTCTCTTGAGTCAGCAGGTAGCCGGCCTGAACGCGTTTCAGATGCATCATCTTCTATCCGTGTAGCATGCCATATCGGTTGATCTTGGAGAAACACCGCAGTGTCAGATCAGAATGGGCTTTTTTCATCTGAACTACTGCAAAGTCCGGATGAATTTTTCCTTTATTCTTCCATCATCATTAGCAGCTCTCACAGTCAGTTCAGGAAGTACAAAACTCCATACCTTCTCTTCAGCTCTTTATATACTTATCTCATGTGCACAAATGAATTAATGAGTGGGACAGAACATGATAAGCGTTTATGTAAGTATAATATTGTAATCATTATTTTAGTTATAGTGAAAACCAGGACAATTTATTAGTGACTATTGAAAACCGGGACATTTGACTGTTTTACAGATATTTGTCAGGACAATCTCGGACAAACCGGGACGTCTTGTCACCGTATTTTAAGCTGTTGTAAGTTTAGATAAAGGTTCAACAGTAAGTTCTGGCATTTTATTTTAAACAACCCTACCTGTCCTACATCCACAATTAAACTTCACAATCGGTTGACTTCTAGTGAGCAACAGCAGCTCCTCGACTACCGCCAGATTGTTCCCGTGTCCTTTATAAATAATAGAGAGAAGCTAAATAAAAAGCTGGCAGGAAAAGCGTTTCTCTTTTATAAGAGACGAGAGCCGGATCAGGTCCCATTTCAGGAGGAAGGTTGGACGGAGGGGAACGTCAAGTGTTTTGAGGAGAAGGCCCCGGCTTGGATCCGCTCCAGATCTTCAGGTCTATGATGTTTATCACTGCAGCCTTAAATCATCGTGGCATTCACTGCCTCTCTAATTAGCCCTACTGTACGTGGTTTATGTCAGCACCACTGGCGTTATATCCATGCATGACTTAGGAGTGAAACTGTGCGTGCATGAGGTTTCTAATCATGCTCTGTCTTTTTGTACAGTATCTGTGACTGCTTCCACATCTGTATTGTGTGTGTTTGTGTGTGTTCGGGGCGCTCCAGAGAGCACACAGGAACATTTTCCCACTGCTCCGTGGAGCCGCCGTTCTGTTGTCGCCAACCCACAGCCGCGCTGGTCATTGTATTTGTGTCCTGTGTATCGCTTCCTGCGTCAGATTGTGGATTGTTAGCGAAACAATGGTGTGTTTCGCCTTGAAAGGACACCTCAATCATTTACCACTAGGCTGTAAACGCAGGCGTATATGCGGCGCTGTTGCTCTGAGACAATATGTATTCCCCCCCACCCCCGTGCTGTCACTTGAATCGACAGTCGACGTAATGAATCATAATTTAGATATGAGCGTTTGTTTTTTTCTAGAACATCTAAATACAATACAACGAAGTGCAACTGCTGTTCCCCATCAAGCAACAGGGCGCCAACTTTCTCAGCCCTCCCATTTCTGTTAAGAGAGAGAAAAAAGAGAGATCTTCTCAGAGATAATGCACACAACGATGTACTGTATGGTTCCAGTGAAAAGAGAAGATTTATGTCTTCTTCTAGTGTTACAAGAGCTGTAAAACGGCTTATTTCCTGTCAAATTCACTGTTGGTTATTATCACCTGCTATACTTAACCAGGACTATTCGTGTGAGCCAAGGCAAACATGCCCACCTCCACAAATATGCAGTCAAGCACACACTTGTCGCTCCTGGTTGTGGTTGTGGTGATGGTGGTGGTGAGAGTGAAGCCTCACTCCCGCATCCAAGCTCACCTCCCACCGAGGATGTTGTGCATTGTAAAAAAGAAGAAAATAAATCAAAGTAAAATGAAGGCCAATGCGAGTTTTTGTGAGGGAACGTGTTTGGACCGAATGGCATTCTTCAGGTCAGGAAGTCGGTTTTTATTAGGCTCCAACATGTTGCTGCTTCTGCTGTTGCATGACAGTTCAGAGATGAAGTACAGTAACTCAGTACAGTATCAAAGTACTGGTATTTTAGTTGAGTATTTTCTCTCTGTTATGTCTGCATTTCAGGGCTGTCAATCGATTCAAATATTTATAATTATAATCTTTATCTGCTCAAAATGTACCTTAAAGGGACTGTTTGTAAGAGTCAGAAATGTCTTGTTAACAGCGACACCTGTGGCCGATAAGTCAACTAAAGTCAGCGTCCTGTTGTTCGCGCTTGTGCTCGCTCTACATAGACATGAACGAGCATCGCTCAAAACAGTGAGGAGACACACGTCAGCTAAAAGCACAATATCACTCTATATTTCAGCTGCTTGGCAGTAATGTTAGCTGACCAGACGAAGGTCTCTCCATGAATCAATGCTGATCCTAGTGTTGGCTTTTCCTGCTTCAGCCTCCCGACCGCGGCCGGAGGGAACAGGGGAGACACCAGAGTTTTGGTCGGAGACGATAACGTTTCTCTCTGCGGAGCCCCGTCACTTCACAAGACACGGAAACCTCTGTTGGTCTGGAGGAGCTGCAGCAGTTATTTCTGCACAAACGTCGACTGTACATTCACTAGATATTCTCAGAGCTAAACTAACTCTTCTGCAGTGTGGAGTGTGCAAACAGGCAGGCAGAGGAGCAGAGGAGCAGAGTACAGCAGAGACTCCGGCCCTGGAGACCAAAGCTACGGTCTCCCATGTGTTGTCTGACCGCGGTCAGGAGGCTGAAGCAGGAAGAGTTAACACGGTTTAACAGACGGGCTGCACTAGATAGTACTTTGCAGTGTTGGTGCTTCCGTGTAGTTTGTGGTGGAGTCTGAGTCTGAACAGCGTAGCCACACGTGAGCGCGCATGGGACACCGACCCGCAATGATTTATACGTGCTAGGACTTATAAACAGTACCTTTAACACTGTTATCGCTGTTGGCACTGTTAGCTGCTAGCCGGGGCCATGTTGAGAGCCACGTAGAAGCAATAGAAATGCTCAGATTTTCCAATTTAAACTTGCAATGAAGAGCCTATTTGCATTTTCTACCCACTTTTCTCTTTGTGTTCAATCACAACCTTTTCTGAACTCCGTTCCTCCTTTTTTAAACTGTAACCTGCAATGACCAGTGTTGTTTTGTGAGAACAACTTTTGTGCATGTGGGGACATAAAATCCATACGAAAATCAGTTTAAACTCATCTGGATGTTTTCTGTAAAAATCAATAAAAGCTGAAAACAATAGGCATTAAAAATCCATTTAACCTGTCCAGTCCATTTAAAGAAAAGAGATCAGTAGTTTGAATAAGAATCCACAAAGAGATTGTTATTCACCTTTGAGTTTACCCACAGCCGTGCTCTGACATCTTCATCTTTTCATCAAAGAATGTAGTGTTCATTCACACTCACTCTCCGTAGCGGCGAGTGGATAACACCCAGAGAAAGTGGTGGTTTCTTCCACCACTATCTGCTGCTACCGCACAAAGACAGCGTGCAGATAGGTCTCAGATCAGAGGGAGATATGGACGATACCTGACATCCATTCACACTCCCTCTCCCTCTCTCAGACCTCCAGGTCTTTGTGTTCAGTGATCTGTCCGCCCCCTCTCAGTTGACCCTTTGACCCCTGACACCTAAACCTGCTTTGAAAAGAGACATTTATTTTCCTCTCAGGTCTTGTTTGTACTTCTTTGCCTTTAGAGAGTTCATATATACTCTTTACAAAATGCTTGTGATTAGATGTTCATCACATACATATTTGATCCACGTGCTCACTGATGTCTCCACACCTTTTTAAAGCGTTCACAGAGTTCACAGAAATCCCCTTGAGCTCGTGCAGGTATTAATTTGCAGTGATTACCTGTAGCTTCACAGGACCTGCAGCAGCTCTCAGACGAGGGTCTAATTGACACTGTCTGTGGGGAGGTGTTGGTGGTGGGAGGGGGGGGGGTGATACTGTTGTTCTGTCCCTTCCTTTTATGGCTGAGGGCTCCCCACCCTGCAGAGCTTAATGAGATGTTTACATGGAGCTGGGTGTGGGAACCGGGGCCCATATGCTGCTGTGTAAGATGACAGGGAGCTGCTTTGTGTTTTCGGCCTTGTTAAGAGCTCTTTAGTGCTGAAATCAGAGCCTCCGGCCTCCGTCGACCTGCAGCGAGGTGAGAGACGCCCGGCACAACATCTGCTATCAGTCACAGTGTTGAAACAGATATACGCTCTTCTTTTTCTTTTTAGAGCTGCAGGTTCTCCTCTGATTTTCAATTCCAGTGCCAATACAGCACCTGAATTTTTTCAATACCTTACATAGAGTTTTATAAGTATGTCTTTTCTACATTTGGCCCCTCCGACAAGCAGTTCTGACAGATTATACTGGCGCCTTAATCCCTCAAGCAAACCCAGTTGGATATGCCTAAAAACAATCTACAGGGAGGCATCCTTATTCGATTAGAGTACAGGTACTGAGACAACCAAATGCAGTTTAGCATCTATAAAGCAAGGAATCTTTGTCTATCTGTCTGTGTGTCCTTTGCATATCTCGAGAACCGTTCATCCGATCTACTTCACGCTTGGCGTGTGTATTGCAAGGGACCCGAGGGAGTGCGGTGTCGAATTTGGTAAAGTTTGACAAGATGGTGGCACTATAACAACAAACTTTACGTTTTGGCCTCATTGATGCCAATATTTGTGGTGGCCAAACGGCGGTACTGCAACTTCCGTGTCCATCATGTGATGCCATTGGGCCCAAAAATACTTTTTCCCATAGACTTACATTGGGAAAGAGACTTCTGTAACTCAGCAGCAGGGTCTGAAATTAGCACCCGCCGATGCCAACAATTTACCCGCATCAGGACACCCGCCACTTTGGCAGGCAGGGAAAATGCTAGTGATGGGAATAGAGAACCGTAGTTGTCCGCTTTCATGGCATCTCATGCCTCCGTGACCATCGATTCCTCTCATTGATGTTTTCCCACAGTTACGCTGCACAATGACACATAAGTACGCCGTATCATGTTTCAGTTTTTTTTGGACCGGAGACACGACAGAGAAAAAAAAAAGCGCTCTACAACGTGGCGCTACTAAACCTGAGGGGACGCACCCTATTTTTCCCTGATAATGCGACACTGTAAACAACAAACCTGTGCTGAAATCAATAGGATGAGTGTTTGCAACGTTAGCTGTTAGCAGCCGGTGGGCAGAAGTGTTCTGCTTGGATAAATAGCGGAGCTACTAACGTTAACGGAGGTGCCATTCAGTTATTATTATGAGACGTTCGCGTTCTGCTCAGCAAAATGACCATTGGGTTAAGGTAAATTACAACGTTATGTAATCTCGTAAAATGAAGTTTGTAGCGAGAAACTTGAATAAATCCATTTGTTTGAAGGAGATGTTTTCACATCAATCTGAAATAAATAATAGAGAGGCAATTATGACCTGTTGTTGCTGCTTTTAAATACACTAAGTAAAAATATATTTCAGTGTTTCTTCCTCTATACTGGTCCAGGCTGTACATTTTCAGAACAACCTGTGGAGCCTGCATTGCATACCAGTGCATTCAGAAAAAGAGACTTGGACAGACAGACAGACAGAAGGACGTACAGACAGGTGTAAATGTCTCTGTCTCTGTCCTCGTGCTCGCTGCCGGTGATAAAGGCAGTAAACCATCATGGCTCCAGTGTTATCAGACACACACCTTTGGTTTAGAGCTGCTGCACCTGCTGCTGCTGCTGTTCACCCACTGACCTCAGCTCAGAGGAACTCAACACACACCTGCTGCTCACCTGCTCACCTGCCCTGTACGGGCGTCTCTGTTAAGTGTGTGTTTGTGTGTGAAGGCGTGTGGGTGTAGATGGGTGTGGGCTGGTCAGAGCGGTGGCGTTGAGATTGAGATGTGAACATAGGGCTGCACAATTAATCGAATATTAATTGCGAACACGATTTTGGCTCCACACAATTAAATGAACGTGATCAACTGCAATATCGACGTTTAAAATGCTCCGCTCATAGTAAACTCTGCAGCATAAATCAAGTGCTTCCTATTCTAACAGCTAGAGATGAACCGGCAGTCAGGAGCTGACTGAAGCCGGCCTGTTTTCAGCAGTCTCTTATGTTCTTATATATGTTTTTTTGCCGGCACACAGCGGCACAGACAATAACGTCACACACACACACACACACACACACACACACACACACACACACACACACACACACACAAGTTCTTCAGCGTGAGATAAAGAATACATAAAGCTGCAATTTGTCACAACTGTTAGTCCAAAATAATCCGTGGAGGAACAACCCTAAAAACATCTGGAACAACTAAATGAATCAGACGTTTATTATATAGTAATTTATTCCCATAATGCTGCTCAGAGTAATCACTTTGACGGTATGGAGCACATTATGGTGTGTTCAAGCTCTGCTCAGTAAAATGAGTATTGGGAGATGATGGTAGATTATAACGTTATCATGATGCGTTCAAATGTAATCTTGTAAAATGTAGTTTTTTGGCGTGAAACTTGAATAAATCCAGTTGTTTGAAGGTTTTCACAGCAATATAACACAGATATTAGAGAAGTATGACCTCTTTAACTTTTTAACACCAGCTCTAAGCAGCTTATAATATATCTTTAGAACTTCTAATTCCAGGATTTCTTTCTTTCTAAAAGGATAACATTTAGAATTTTTGACAGTTGAAAATGGGAATTTGCAATACAAGTATTTTGTCCCTAAAATCTACGAATAATAGTGATAAATAATCGTGATAAGTATTTTGGCAGTTATCGTGCAGCCCTATGTGAACATATGAATTAATATGTGTTAGAGGAGGTTTGTGAGGTTTCGTGGTTTGTGTGTCTGGAAGCAGAGGGCGGAGTGGAGGTGGTGTTGCCTTTCAGGTAAATTTGATTTATGCAGTTATGCTGTTCACTGGAAAAACCACAAAGACACTCCCCATGTCACACTGAGACGTTGATTTATATCTTAACATTTTAAACTCTGATTCAAACAGAGAGGTTGCTGTAGATCTGCGATTTTCAAAGGGGTCCTTTGACCTCTGACCTCCAGATATGTGAATGTAAATGGGTTCTATGAGTACCCATGAGTCTCCCCTTTACAGACATGCCCACTTTATGATAATCACATGCAGTTTTTTGAATACAGTATAAATGTGATATTTTCTCCTCCTCTGAAATGGTATGTTTGAATATTTCCTTGATGACTCACAGCACAGAGGAGGGTGAAAGAGGTGAATAACGCTTCGTTTGGGATGCCTGTTCCAACAGTTCACTCAGAAGGTAGAGATAAGTATGTGTGTTTGGTATGTGCGGAGGTGGAGAGTGGGCTTCCAGCCCGTCAGCCAGCTGTCAGGTGATCAAACAGTGTTTCCTCTGAAGGTGTGCGGAGCTGCAGACTGAGGTCAGCAGAGATTTATACTTTCTTGACCTGCATGAGGTCACATCACTCATAATTATGACTGCTCTTGGCATCATCAGTTCATAACACTCCAGTGGATGTCAGATATTACCTGTAGGCCAATACTTGGTATTTACGGAGAAAGTGATTTGCAGCTGTGTTACCTCGAGGCGTAACGCACCGCTCTGATTTTACTGTACCACCTTTATTTACAGCTGAACTTCCAAAATATGTCCCAATAGATCACTCTTGACTTCTCAGTGGAGGCAAGAGGGAGGTCAAAATATTAAAAAGAGTAATTGGTTGAAATAAACCATTATTACCAAATCTCAGTATCATTTATAAAATATTTGATATGGTGTTTGGTTTCTTCAAATATTTTCTTATAGCAAATTTAACAATAAATACCTTATTTAGTTGTTTTCTTGAAGGATGTTGAGCAATATGTTAAAACCACTTTCTAATTTGATTTGACGAAGAAAAAGGCTGTTAAGACAATGGCTCTTTTGTTATTGTTATACCGAATGTGAATTATGTTCTTTTATTTAATAAATAAAGAAAGAAAGTAGAAGTAAGTAGCCAACTAGTGTAAAATAACATGATGCTGTGGGTTTGTTCTCCTCCTGAGTCACCAGACGCCACTGCTTCGGATAGTGAAGTGACTTTGTGAGGGAAATGTCTTTATTGTTTGATTTTTGGGTTGCTGGAAAAAATTAAATAATGCCTGACGATGACTTCAGGACATCTCTGACTACATACATGCTGAAACATCAAACATTTTTACTGGATTCATTTAGATATTTACCAAAGTAAAAGTCCCTAGAAGTGTATGGTTCAACTATTTCTTTATGAAAGAGATGGGTGGAGTGGAAACATTCACTGTTTGTTTTCCTAGTTTGATTTCCTGACTGCGTAGCTTGTGGGCATAATGCTTTTCAGCAGCCAACACTGATGCACCGCAGACTGAGACACGTGGACGCAGAGCAGACAGCGTTCCCTCGTCCCACAACAATCACGATTACCGGAGCTTTGCTTCCAGACGCTGATCCACATCTGAGTGTTCGTCTCAGACTGCCTGATAACTTCCCTGAGCTCCTCCAGACAGCCTTCTGTTTGACCCAGACCTTCACCCCCGCCCTGCGATGAGCAACGGTGATCCATCAGAGGGATAGTCGCTTATTTGGGAATCGAGCTTCACATGTTTGAATCCCTGCTGGGAACTTGAGAGTGAATCAGTAACTCTCTCCACTCCCTAAACAGCATCATCAGCTCCGCCTGCCCCTGAGCAAGGCACTGTGAATGTGTGTAATCCTCCATTCAAGCTGCAGGGTTATGCAACGATTGGAAGACAATTGGCCCATTCTGAGAAAATGATCATCCCGTGTGCCGTGTTGTAGTGTAAAGACCACACAGGCAAGCCGCGACAGGACTGTCTAAAGTTTACTCTTTTGTCAGATAAGAGTTCTGTTTGCATTCTTCAGGACGGGACCTGTAAACGTTTCTATGGCAGCTCTCTCAGCTCTCTCAGCCTGTTTATGTGCCGTTGCACTCAACATTGTGTGCAGAAGCACAAACGATTGTGTTTTGGGGGCAAATCCCTTCCTGAAAACACACAGTTCTCAAATTAGAAAAGAAAAGTGACACCCAGTCCTAGAAATTATGTAATTTAACTCAGCTTTGCTTTATTGGATTTGAACTTGTGTGTTTTTGATGTTCATGCCAGCAGAGATTCTGTTATAGTGGCAGAGAAATTTGAGGAAGTTTAAGAGATTTACAGCGTAACAAAGGGAAGTCAAAGACACTTCTTTACCTTTATTATTCAATGGACGACGCTCCCACCATGCGTATCACGTGTAGGGCACCAAGTGCCGGAGGGGGCACCACAATTATTTTATTCTGAAATATGTGCAGGACAGTGCTGTAGAACATGCAGTGACTTGGAGAGCTCTATGAATGAATATAGTCGGGGTTTTAATTGTGGATTATTACTATTATTTACAAATTACCACACGGTTCTTAACCTTTCTCTGTCTAAAATAAATATAAATTACATTCATAATGAAATGAAATGGCCATTATGAAAGGCAAACTCTATGCAGAAAGAAAGGGCTGACAGCAGCAGCAGAAATGCAGCAGAAACGCAGCTGGTCTGAACACCCGACGCGTGAATCACGCAGCAAGCCTACTGTGCGTATGAGTTTTGGTGGTGTGACGACACTTTTATCTGCACATGGATCTCAGATTGTATCTAAGTCCGAGATGCATAAAACAAGAACCCACTCAGCTTTACCTCTGTACCTGAGTTATGAAATGAATCCCTCCACATGCAGATTGGTGTGAAGTTGTAAAAGTCAGATGGAGTTCGAGCATCAGTGAATCATGAAGCCATTAGGTCAACTAACTGTAGCAATAAAAGTGAAAGGGAGCCAGAAATCCCTGACTTTACCTGAGCAGGTCGGCACACGTTGGGCCGAGCTCACCTGCAAAGCTTACTCAGGACTTCTGACAATGACAGAGGGAGTCTGAATATTTCATGTCCACTCAGATTGTTAAAGACAGTCATTAGAGGAACTATTACCTTAATCACCAGGTGTGATTAATATGCAGGAATTTGTGTACCAGTGGGATCGGTGCAGAGACAGACCTGAGCCTGTAAAGTAGTGCAGGAGGCACACGTCATGGAAAACATTATAAATCAGTTAACAGGGGATCTAGCTATTTAAAGACAAAACAACAAACAAACTATGGCTGCGTGATAAGTTCAAAATAGAAACCAAAAGAGAAACTAACATGTTGGTCCTCTATTGACACATATACACTCTGGGTCCTCCTTTTTTCTCCATTATGACTTTAAAAAAAAAAAAACTTTTCAGTATTTGAAGTGGTGCGGAGCTCGTAAACAGCAGCATATCTCCACTGCAGCACCGATCAGATCAGGTTGTGTAGACTTCAGCGGGGCTCTTGTTTAGTCTTTGCTCCGCATTAGAGGCCCCAGCATTCTGAGATGGGACTTTATCTCCTGCTGCATTTCTTAATCCTTCAAACATTCAACTATAGAATATGAAAACAGGTTTTGTTTTTTTTAGTTGGACTCACCCATCTCCAGAGGAAAAGTCAACATGTACAGCAGATCTACACACATTTTACTTTATAGTGTGGTAGTCCTTTTTAAAGCAAAGTATTTACCAAATATACCAATTTAGATTCATGTACTCTGTTGGTCCAGACTGAAATATCTCAGTGACTGTTGGATGGATTGCCATGAAATTGTGTACAGATATTCATGATCCTCAGAGGATGAATTATTGTGACTTAAGTGATCTTCTGACTTTTCCTCTAGTTTCCCCATGAGGTTGACATTTGTGTTTTTGAATGCTGAATGCTTTGCACAATATTTGTTATGGCCATTCAAGATCCCCAGAGGATGAAACCTGCTGACTTTGGTAACTATTCCAAAAGTGTCACCATGAGGTTGACATTTGTGTTTTTGAGTGAAATATCTCAACATCAACAGGATGCATTGGTACAATATTTGGTACAGCCATTCATGATCCCCAGAGGATGAATTCTAATGACTAAAGTGGTCTTCTGACTTTTCCTCTAGTGTCACCATGAGGTTCACATTTGTGTTTTTGAGTGAAATATCTCAATATTTACTGGCTGCATTGGTACAATATTTGGTACAGCCATTCATGATCCCCGGAGGATGAAACCTGCTGACTTTGGTAACTATTCCAAAAGTGTCATCATGAGGTTGACATTTGTGTTTTTGAGTGAAATATCTCAACATCTACAGGACGCATTGGCACAATATTTGGTACGGCCATTCATGATCCCCGGTGGATGAAACCTGAGTGACTTTGTATACTATTCCAAAAGTGTCAGCATGAGGTTGACATTTGTGTTTTTGAGTGAAATATCTCAACATCTACAGGACGCATTGGCACAATATTTGTTATGGCCATTCAAGATCCCCAGAGGATGAAACCTGCTGACTTTGGTAACTATTCCAAAAGTGTCAGCATGAGGTTCACATTTGTGTTTTTGAGTGAAATATCTCAACATCTACAGGATGCATTGGTACAATATTTGGTACAGCCATTCATGATCCCCAGAGGATGAATTCTAATGACTAAAGTGGTCTTCTGACTTTTCCTCTAGTGTCACCATGATGTTCACATTTGTGTTTTTGAGTGAAATATCTCAACATCTACTGGACACATTGACACAATATTTGGTACGGCCCTTCATGATCCCCAGTGGATGAAACCTGCTGATGTTGGTAATTTTTCCAAAACCAAAAGCGTCACCATGAGGTTGACATTTGTGTTTTTTAGTGAAATACCTCAACAACTATTGGCGCTAGCATTTATCTCAAAGCACAGCTGTACATTTGATATCATTATTAAAGGTGCACTGTGTAGGATTTGGTGGCATGTAGTAGTGTGGTTGCAGATTGCAACCAACTTACCTTCGGCAAGTAAAAAGGTTTTACTTCTCTGTAGAGTCCTTTCCATAATGTCAGACACTTATAATAACATCAATAATCTGAGCCTGTCACTGGCAATAACATAAACTGAGGGTTGCAGGTTGCCCCAAATGGTGACATTACAACTGGTTTAGCGGCTGGCGGCTGCAGCGTTCTCCCTCAATACTGGACCAGTTTCAAAAATTGTTGTCCCCATTAGTCACTTAGACACAAAAACATGGGAAAGTTATTAATAACTTACAAGTACAGTACGCGTACAGTCAGACCTGCCTTAAGCATATGCAGGTTGGTCTAACTGAACTGTTACTCTGTGAAGTGACCATTGATCTCTGCTACAACCAGAAGCAGAGAAGTCAGTTTCATGCAGCTAATTAACCTCATTACTTCCCCAGTTTATCTGTCTGAGCGGTGTTTCCCCTACTTCCTTATCGCCGCTGATAAGAGCCGTCGTAAAGAGATGAACACAAGACGTTTGTGTCTGTGTGCAGGCATGTGAATGAGTCATATGTACACAAGTATGTGCAAATGGCAAAGTGTGTGAGTGAGCGTGTGTTCGTCTGCACCTGCTTCCCTGGGAGGAAACATCTGCTGCAGGGTGTCAGAGGCCACCTGTCTGACTCCGTCCTGACTGACCGGCCTGCAGAACTGATCTACTGTCTGCGCTGGCTAAAGCTGCTAAAGCTGCTGCTGCAGGATGATGTGTGTGTGTGGGGAGAAACAGCTGTCTCATTAGACCGCCCCACATCCCGCCATCTGAGACACACATCCAATATGGAAACAGCAGGAAATCTTGTTTGCATGCTGGAAGTAACAGATTGACGGGGTTTTCATGCATGTTGGAAGGCTTGAAACTCTTAAATGCAACTTTACAATCTGGAAATGATCTGAAACATGGCAAAACTGCCAGATAATATCCTGAAAAGCCCAACTCACTAGACAAGAAGAAGATTGATGCCAGACAACTATGCAAATTCTCAATTAATAGCAAGCATCTTCTGGTCCACCACTTTGGTCCACATGTTCTCCAGAAGATGAATCATACTGGCCCCATTGACCCCCTGACTTTTCTTTGTCATACTCGGCAGCGGGGCGTTTGTGGACGGGTGCCGCAGCGACACGTCTTTTAGCCATCTAAAAAGATCTATATCAGTTTAAGTGTACGCTATATTTAGAATATTTTCACCGCTTTACCTCGCCGTCAGACAGCCCTTTCCGACGGGGAACTGGAGCCGTTATATCGCTCTCTTCAAAGCCACCAGACTCCATTCACAAAAACAGTAATTTTACCTCGGAGAACACGGGAGTTGCCGGTCTACCGCTGCATCGATTAAGTTAGTTTGTTTGTGTTATTGTGCGACTTTCAGATCTAACGTGGCGTCCACAGCAGTACATTGCTTTTGTTTTTTCTACAAAGACAAAGGTAAACAGCTAACTGTTCTAGCAACAAACAGAGGTTGTGTATGTAAGCACATGAATGTACAGAGCAGAAGTGCATTATACTGTGGTGTGAGTGTTTGTTTTTTTCTTGTCTAAAGTAAGCAAAGGCATTTGCAGGAGACAAAGTTAAACAGCTAACTGTTCTAGCAACAAACAGAAGTTGTGTATTTACACGTTTTTGGGTGAAAATATGAAATATGTGAGTGGAAGATACCAAGCATACGAATGTACAGAGCAGAAGTGCGTTATACTGTGGTGTGAGTGGTGAGTGAAAACGTTCTCCCTGACACTTTTGATGTACTTTTTGGGGGCATTTTATGCCTTTATTAGAGGGCTGACAGTAGAGAGACAAAAATGCTCCCCAACTGGACGGATTAATGCTCACCACCTTGAAACCAGAGGCCATCGAGGATCCCAGGCAGTGTCGTACTTTTGATTTGCTGCAAGCCGACCACAGATGTTCCTTTTTTCCTTTGTCAACGTCACCTTTCAGTGCTGCTGGTGTTGAGTGTTTGATAGTAAACGTGGGGTTTTAGTGGACTATTCCTTTAAGTTTAGGGAACGATTGTCATCATCATTGTTGGTTGTTGGTTTGAGGCACAGATCGTCTTCTCAGGCGTCAAAGCTGTACGCTACTTGGCCCTTTACTAACCTGACAAACACATCATCGTTCACCACACTATGTATCGCCACAAAAACTCTTTTATTGGTGCTGAACGCTGGCCTTGTATGTAAATAAAGCTTTGCAGAAACATACTATATGAAGATGATTCCTTGGAAGATTCGTCAGGAAAACAAACTGACTGACTTGTTTTGAAGTGTGACGTTGTTATAACACGTTATATCATTTAGGCGTATTACCACAATACCCCGGAGTGCGTGGGCATACAGAGCACCATTGTTCTGAAGCAGCTTACAGGTGTCCTTGAAGTTATTTCCAAATTTCTGACAATTCCAGGGAAGCTGTCCAATGTGGCATCAATTCCAAAAATAGAGTTTCATAAACAAGTTTTAAAGTCATTCACATTTCTGAGAAGGTTATTAAAAACTTGGTTCTCAGCTCAGCTGTCAGTGCCGAGCCTGATGCCAAGCCTCGTTTTATCAAACATAACCAGACTCATGCAGACTTTAGTTTGTCTCTCTTACTAATAATTTTGACCTTTATCTTTTAGTTAAAAGTATTTCATAAATTTGTGTTTCAGGTTGTGACTTGACGGAGAGCGGAGGGTTAGGGTGGCGGCTGTGTAGCCGTCGGCCACTATCAGAGCCCAGTTCCATAGATAACGTTAGTTTTAAATGCTTCATGGCCGTTGTTTAGATATTTATTTATATTAACGTCTTACTTGAAGTCCTGGAAGTCCACATATAACATTCATGTTAACAGATTTTGTGTCTTTTTGGTCTTTATTCTGTGATATTCAAGCTGTCACACACATTACTCTCATTGGAATAAATGACGTTGTTTTAAATTTTAATTTTAATCTGCAACAGAATTATGATCAAGTTGCTATACGCTAAGTTTTAAGACTGAAAATGTGTCTGTATTCTGGTGCATGATGAGCACTTTGGATCAAACATATCCACCAAATAGCATCATATTCAGTTCATTTAGGGCTGTAAACGTCATAACATTTTACCGCCACTAATTTCTTTAACGCATTCACGCAATCGATCTGTCGGAGGTTGTAGCGGGCTCAGTTTAGTTTTTCAGTTAGCTCAAAGCTAGAGTGAAGATACTGGTATCATATGAAACTATAAAACCTGATGAATCCATCGGTACCAACCATGTCAGACTAGCTTGTCATGAAGGAGGTTAAATAACGCTCCGAACTTATGCTAAATTTTGGCGAGGAAAAACGGCCATGTCCATTTTCAAAGGTGTCCCTTGACCTCTGACCTCCAGATATGTGAATGAAAATGGGTTCTATGGGTACCCACGAGTCTCCCCTTTACAGACATGCCCACTTTATGATAATCACATGCAGTTTGGGGCAAGTCATAGTCAAGTCATCACACGGACACACTGACAGCTGTTGTTGCCTGTTGGGCTGCAGTTTGCCATGTTGTGATTTGAGCATATTGTTTTATGTTAAATGCAGTACCTGTGAGGGTTTCTGGACAATATCTGTCATTGTTTTGTGTTGTTAATTGATTTCCAATAATAAATATATAAATACATTTGCATAAAGCAGCATATTTGCCCACTCCCATGTTGATAAGAGTATTAAATACTTGACAAATCTCTCTTTAAGGTTCATTTTGAACAGATAAGAAATGTTCGATTAATTTGTGATTGACAGCCCTAGCCTAAACTTAAGTAAAAATGGAAGAAGCATCGCGGAAAAATTACAAGTAAAGTCTATGCATATTTTAATATCAATAAAAGTAAAGTATTATCAGTAAAATGTACTCGAGTATCAGAAGTAAAATCAAACAGTGATAGATAATAGAAATCATATCTTTACCGTCTTCATACGTGGAGAGAAAGAAAGATCAACGACTGATCTATTGGGATAAAAAGCACAGAAGAATACAAAATGTTTCCTCTGAAATGAAGTGGAGTAAAAATAGAAAGTCTTCTTAAAATGAAAATACAGCAGTATATGTGATTAAAAGCAGTGGATCAGCTCAGTGGGAGTATCTGAGCGGTCAGTAGAGGGCGCTAACAGCCATGTTTCCTCTGACTGCAGCTCAGTGAGGAGCAGCTCAGGTGTTCTTCACTAAACACAACATGTGCTACACACTACTCCTTATTTATGTAAAGCTTTACACTGCGTTTTTGTTTTATTGTGTTAATAAGAATTACAATTCTTCATAAAACCTGCAACACAAACATTCTGATTTATTAGGAAAACTCTTATTTAAATGTAGAGAGACGCGTTGTTCAGTAATAAAAAATACAAATACAAGCTCCTGTGTGAGAACACTTCCATAATAACCTGGTCCAGAAACATCTCCCATCAGGTGTGGAAGGCCCAGCAGAGACTCTACGTCCTCAGGAAGCTGAAGCAGGCTCACCTTCCTCAACACCTGCTGATTCATTTCTATCGGGCAACCATTGAGAGCCTCCTGACCTGCTGCTGCACTGTGTGGTTTGCTAGCTGCACCGTAGAGGACAGGAGAGACCCGCAGCGGACGGTGAGGATGGCAGAAACACTGATTGGGACCACATTACCCCTCTCAGTGACCTATACGCTGGCCGGCTCCACAAGAAAGCCAGCTGTATTTCTGAAGACCCCACCCACCCTGGACATGGACTGTTTACTACAGGACAATTAAAACACACACAAACAGACTACGGAATAGCTTCTACCCACAGGCTGAGGACACTAGCTGCTGAACCATAATCATGGCACCTGCACTGCAGTTTATGTATTTATTTAAAAAGCATCCCCATTAGCTGATACCAAAGGCA
Source organism: Sebastes fasciatus (assembly GCF_043250625.1). NCBI lineage: Eukaryota > Metazoa > Chordata > Actinopteri > Perciformes > Sebastidae > Sebastes > Sebastes fasciatus. The sequence goes on along the minus strand of NC_133809.1, from coordinate 3,132,948 downwards.
CCAGCTAGTCTTCCTAGGGTCTGAAATCATTTACAATACATTTATCACATACATACTATATACTAGATCATAGATTTGTTACACTAACAACATTCAAATGTTCCAAACATATATACATTTCGCATTCATACACATCTTCCACAACCATTTAGCCTCAAGGCCCATCATCAGGGAAAAGGAACAAAAGAAAAGCCATACATGACCAACACTGGACTATCGATCAGGTGCTTCAGTAATGTGTTCTTAGATGGTATTTGACTTTATGATCCATTTATTTGTCTACATTTTGATTTGAATGTTTTTATGTTTGCTTTTGATGTTTGCTTTTTACTGCCAAGAGCTGCTGAACTGTTTTTCGTTGTTTTCAATGACAATGACAATAAAGTCTCTATTCTATTCTAATAAATCCATCATTGGTGGATCCTCCTCCTCTGCTCCTTATCCCGCCCACTCCTTCCTCATTGGCTCTCAACTGACAGACGTTCCACCCAGGCGGCCTGTGATTGGTCCACGCAGCTGCCCATCGCGGCTCCTGGCTTTTGGCAACAGAGACGCACCGCTGCTCTCCTTCTCTGCTGCTTAGTGCGTCGAGCGGCGGAGAGAAGCGCGTCTAGTTGTGCGTCTGTGGACCAAACAGCAGCAGCAGCAGCAACAGCAACAGAGGTGGTGTTGGTGCGCATCTCATCTCCTCCTCCAGAGCACAGCACAGCAGAGCAGAGCAGAACAGAGGACACACCAGGAGGAGGATTTCTTCTTCTTCATTCTTATTTTTTGGACTGTTTGAGACATAGATCTTTTTTTTAATTTCCCTGATGGTAACCAACACCGAGCAGCCGGAGACATGTGGAATAATGCTGGGACTCTAGCGTGTCTTCTCCTGGTTCTGTGGGCTGAGGTGAGACAACTTTCATCATCTCAGAGGGAGATAATGCTGCTTTAACTTATCAATCCACTACTGGACAGTTAGTTTTCTGGTTAAATTCCGGCTTTGATTGAATTGCCTGCTCTGCAGTTGAATCATCATGTGATGTTTGAATGTCTAAATGTGCGCTTCCTTCCTTCTGGGAGATAAATGAAGTTGGAACATCTGCTGTGTCACAGATACTGCAGGGAATCCAGATATCAGCTGCTGCTCATATTGCGATGTAAAACCTTCAAGTTCTGGCGTGGTTTGGTGGAAGTTTTGCATTCATCTATAAAGTTGTATCTCCAAAAGGATCGATGCGTAAAGTAGCGTTTTACGCATCGATTACGCAAAATATTTGGGTGAAATAGCTTCACCTGCATGGAGCCATTTAGCTTCAAACAACCAAAACAAAGAAAAAACCTCCAGTAGCTGTTTCAGCTCCTTGATCCAGGTGTTTCTGTCAGATGTTTCCACTTATTGAACAATGTGATTGTGACTCCGACCCTCAGCAGGTCTCGTTGAGGTGTTCAGCTGCAGCCTGATACTTACAATGATCTAGATTGGCGGTCTCGGCACTGAAGTTTAACTGTGCCAACATGTACAGAAGTGTAGTGAGGGCTGCAGAGTGACTGCACACTACAAATAAATAAGTTCAAGTCTATACTTTTCCTTTAAATCTTTTCATGGTGAAATACTTGTTTCCAACAGAAATGTGCAACTTTTCTTGACTCTAATAGAAAGAAATAACTTCTGTGTGGCTTAAAATCTGAATGCCCTTTTCTATAAAGTTGTATCTCCAAAAGGATCCGTGCGTAAAGTAGCGTTTTACGCAGATTACGCAGTCATATTTGGGTGAAATAGCTTCACCTGCATGGAGCATTTAGCCTAAAACAACCGAGCAAACCTCCAGTAGCTGTTTTCAGCTCTTTGATCCAGGTGTTTCTGTCAGATGTTTCCACTTTATTGAACAATGTGATTGTGACTTAGATAGACTGCAGCAGGTCTCGTTGAGGTGTTCATCTGCAGCCTGATACAGTGTGTGAGCTGGACTGGAGGTCTCAGCACTGAAGTTCAACTGTACCAACATGTACAGTAGTGAGGGCTGCAGAGTTCAGAAGCTTGTTTCAAGTATTTTATACAATTTGGTATATGTTTTATTGATTGCAGTGCAGAAATTCATCTAAATATTTATTTTTTTTTCCATATTCTGACACTAATTTTCAGGAAAATTTGGATTTTTATTGGAAACTGGTTGAAATAAGAATAAAATAACTTACTTTTAGGACTCAACAATAGACAAAAATTATTTGGAGATATTTGAGTGTATGAGGAAAAAATAGAAATCCTGGTTGCAGCTTCTCCAATTTAAGAATCTGTTCTTTTTCTCTGCTTCATATTGATGTGAATTAGAATTTTTTTTCAGTGGTTGCTCAGATGAAATAAGCAGTTTGAAGACTTGAATTGGACTCTGGGAATGTGTGATGGACATTTGTCTTAAAGTTTGGACTTTTTACCAATGAAAAAATGAAAATAATCAGCAGCTGCAGAGTGACTGCACACTGCAAATAAATAAGTCTATACTTATTTTCCTTTAAATCTTTTCATGGTGAGATCATTTTACTTGTTTCCAACAGAAATGTGCAACTTTTCTTGAACAGGTTTTTTAGCCTCTAATACAAGGGTGCCCAAACTTTTCCCTTGGAGGGCCAAAACTGGAACTCAATGGAGGGCCACGGGCCAAAATTAAACACCTATTGTATTGTATTATTAAGATGCAAAATGGTACTAGGATCCCAAGTTCCCTTAATTGAATATGTTTTAGATAGTTAGCCCCTTAAAACCCACCTGCTGAATACAATTGGGGTCATTTATGCAATTTGTGCATTTCCAAGACCCCAGTATGTAGAAATATTAAAATACACCATTTTTAGAATAGGCAAAAATAACACATGTATACTGCATTCAAAGAACTGCATGTTTTCCCCAAAACTGCATGTGATTATCATAACATGGGCATGTCTGTAAAGGGGAGACTTGTGGGTACCCATAGAACCCATTTACATTCACATATCTGGAGATCAGAGGTCAGGGGACACCTTTGAAAATGGCCATGCCAGTTTTTCCCCACCAAAATGTAGCCCAACTTTACAGTGTTAGCCTCCTTCCTGACAAGATAATGACATGATATGGTACTAATGGAGTCTTTAGGTTTTCTAGTTTCATATGATGCCACTATCTTCTGACCATAAACCCGAGCCTGGTACGGCCTCCAAAAGACAGTAATCTTTGGACAGCCCTGCTCTAATAGAAAGAAATAACTTCTATGTGGCTTAAAATCTGAATGCCCTTTTAGAGATTTTTAAAGAATGCACATGATTGCAGTGTAAGTACCTCCTGCAGGCCCTTTCCTCACTCTCCTGTCTCCACCCTCAGGTGTCTCACTCCACGGGTAACTTCGAGCTGCAGTTGATCTCGGTGGAGAACCCCCAAGGGCAGCTGCTGAACGGAGACTGCTGCGACGCGGAGCAGAGCGCGTCGGAGGGTCAGTGCGGAGAGGACGAGTGCGACACCTACTTCAGAGTGTGTTTAAAGGAATACCAATCGGAGGTCGTGCCCAACGGACCGTGCACCTACGGCTCGGAAACTACTAAGGTTATCGGTGGGAATACTTTTCAGTTCAAGGGCGGACAGAAAACCGGACAGAACCGGAACAATGAGGCCGGCAAGATCACCATCCCCTTTATGTTCGCCTGGCCGGTAAGTGGATCTTTATTTAAGATAAGATAAGATAAGATGAACCTTTATTAATCCCCGGAGGGAAATTCAGGTGTCATCAGCAAACAGAGTGAAACACAGGAGAGGTATAAAGGTATACAAACATTATACAAACAATAATAGAGATATAAAAGATACAGAGTGAATGGGTGAACATAGTGTGTACAGTCCGTCAATACATAAATGTAATATGTGCAGTCTATAAAGTTGTATATAGGATGTATAGTGTAAAGTGCGCTAGTGGTTAGAGTCCAAGATGGTTGCAGATAGTGCATGTTTAAAGGCAGATAGTGCATGTTTAAAGTCCTCATAGTTCTCATATGGGGGTCTGACAGTTTTATGTGGAAAAAATTGCCCAAATGTGACGAGTTGCTGTTGTTGGAATTCTTGTTAAAATCTTCACTTGGATCATTTCATCACATCATAAAACATGATTTCACGTTAATAATATTCCAGACATGTAGGATTATCAAAGGGAGTTTGGATGTTTTGGTGTTGAATCATGATCGCACACACCCCAGCTCCCACACTGTGTGATTTGGCACAATTTTGGCGCATTTTTCTGTCTCTGCGTGCCGCTCATTCTTTCCCTCCGCGTGGCAACTCTTGGCGTCTGTACACGATCAGACATCTCGTGAGAGAGAGATCACATTCCTCTCTTGGAGCATTTTGCTTTGAATGTCTGTGTGTTTCTGATCAAGCCATGAGTGCGCATGACGCATGACTTTTACGCACAGTTGTTTCTCGGTTTGATGAGTTACCAAACAAGCTGCTGTGTGTGTGCGGCTTCAGTTACAGTGTGTGGAGGGGGGAGAGCGTTTGAAGGGGGGGATAAGGATGAGTGTTGATTAAGAAGTGGTAGGTAACTGATTATCTTATCTAAACAGAGCAGCAGCCAATCACAACCTCCTTAATGTGGAGAGCCAGCGTGGGAAACAGGAACAGTCCTCACAATCAGAGCTTTATGAACACTGCTGCTCCACTCAGAGATCTGTATCAGCCAGCTTTAATGGAGAGAGGAGGGAAACGTCACAAGTTTGATTCCCACAACAGCTGAGTGAGCTGTCAAAACAGAGATGAAGTTGAAATACATCATGTCTCCATAAATACTGACAATATCACAACTTTCTATTAGCTTGTGCAACTAATAGTTTGACTCTTCAGATAATCAATCATTTACTAGTTAGTTACACTCCAGGAACTTCCATCTCACGAGTCATTTTAGCTTTTATTGAGTTCTAAAGTCATATTTTCTTCATAAAAGTGAGATTTCAGAAGCTTGTTTCAAGTATTTTATACAATTTGGTATATTTTTTATTGATTGCAGTGCAGAAATCCATCTAAATGTGTTGATTTTTTCCATTTTCTGACAGATTTTTATTGGAAATTGGTTGAAATAAGAAGAAAATAACTTACTTTTAGGACTCAACGATAGACAAAAATGACTTGGAGATATTTGAATGTATGAAGAAAAAATAGAAATCCTGGTTGCAGCTTCTCCAATTTAAGGATTTGTTCTTTTTCTCTGCTTCATATTGATGTGAATTAGAGTTTTTTCAGTGGTTGCTCAGATGATATAAGCAGTTTGAAGACTTGAATTGGACTCAGTGAATGTGTGATGGACATTTGTCTTAAAGTTTGGACTTTTTACCGATGAAAAAAAGAAAATAATCAGCAGCTGTTTGCTGGATTTTTGCATATTTACAAAAGCAAAACATGTAATCGCTTTTAGAAAGTGTTTGAAATGAGTGGACGCGTTGATATGCAATCATTGAGCGTCAAAGCTCATTTCTGACATTCTTGCTGTGAAAAAGCAGAACGTCCGTCTGTGTGTTCATGTCATATCGAACGTATCGGGTGCTCCGTGTGCTCGGCCGGCTACGTGACCTCTCCATTCATCACTCCTCATGGTCAGCTGTCAGCGGAGGGGAAGATGGAAGTAGTAAGTTGGGGCCCTGCGGGGCGGATACGGTTACCACTAAGTTGTGTGTGACACAGGCGGCGGGTATCGGTGTCACCGACTACTCAAACAAGTGAAGATCCTCGGTCAATCTGGGCCGGGGGATGCCTTTACCTCGCCGCCTCTCAGGTTCACGCTCTATCCGTTATTGGGTCATTGTCTCACTCGGCGTGTGTGTGGGGTCAGTATTTTCCACTATCCGCCCGGGAGGGGGGGGTGGAGGAGTGTGTGTGTGCGTGTGTGTGTGTGTGTGTGTGTGTGTGTGTGCGTGCGTGTGAGGGAGGCACAAAGGAAGGAGGGTATCAGTGTTCAGCAGCTTCTTCTGATGAGGCCGTCAAGGTCGAAGCAGTTGGAGGCTTTTTTAAAAATGTCATCACACCTCATGCTTTTAAATCAGTTCTCTAGACGTCTCGTGAAGTTTCCACCGGCTGTTTGAATGAAACATCTGCTGTGCACCTCTGCATTGAAGAATTCATACACTTTACCTAGTGAAAATTGCCCATCAGTAGTTCCCAGAATGCAAAGTACATCCTGAAAACATCCACAATTAATGGATAATCCACCCAAAATAGAAAATAGAAGTGCATTTTATTGCGAAATTGGAATTAATTATTACATAAAAAGTCATACATTTGACTTAATATCAATAAGTTTGGATTACTATGTCAAAATTTTGACTTTTTTTAAACTTAAAATCTGGACTGAATTCCCATAAAAAGTCATAAATGTGACAAAATATCAAAAAAATGTAACTTGAAAAATGAAAATCTCATTCTTTTGACATTTAAGATTCATAACTTTGTGACTCGTATCTCTTAAGTTTGGCTCCCTGAGTTTAAGTAAAGTCAAGTTTAACTGCTTAATTCTCATAATTATGACTTCCTATGATAATTCTTACTAGTATCTCATAGTTGTGGTGTGAAAGGTCATTATTCTGACTTAAAAAGTCATACATTTGACTTAATATCAATAATGTTTTTTACTTAAATTTTGACAAAATATCTCAAAGTGAGGCTTGAAAAATGAAAATCTCATACTTCACTGTGCAAAGTCATCCAGTGGGCCGGATTGGACCCTTTGCCAGTTCTGGCCCTCGGGCCGTATGTTTGACACCCCTGCTCTAAATCTAATGGAAAACTGACCTCTAGTAGTGAAAGAATTTAGGAGGATGAAGATCTAGAGACTGATGGGGTTGAGTAAGAATGTGTTTTAAAATACTGCTCAGGAATATTCCCTTCACCAAAAAGTATCTTATAAATAAAAACACCTATTTGAGAAATTTTGATACCATAAATAGTAGCAGTAATGAAAAAAATAAAAATAAAAAGCAGCACGTTCTCACATTTGAAGAGAATATTTGGTATTTCTTTTCTTGACGGATGACTTTAATCAGTCACTTGAATCCACTAATGGTATTATAATTGAACCATTGTTTTGAATGCGTGCCTGTCGATCCTGGAAGAGGGATCCCTCCTCTGAGGTTCCCCTCTCTAAGAATAGAGGCTGTTGTTGTGTATCGTGCAGATTGCAGAGCTCGCTCAGGAAGTCTTGTAAATAAAATCATGTTTGACAGATGTCTCCTCGTACTTCACCAAACCTAGTCCTCCTACCGCAGACTCTAGTTTGTACTGTGGCATGTTGTTGGCCAACAGACAGCGCTGACAGTCGCTAACAGTGTGTGTGTGTGTGTGTGTGTGTGTGTGTGTGTGTGAGGCCGTGGCCTGTAGCCTCTGGTGCTGCTATAGTGGACTCCTTCGGTCGGCCCCAGTATCTGGGCCACTGGTCCTGACATGAATTAGCTGCTGGAAGAAATAAAAAAGGAGGACATTGTTCTGATCATTCCCCTCCATGTTAACCCCTCGGGCTGTTTGGGTCTTTAGTGACATCTTGTTTCATGAAAGGGATGGAGGGGACGGGGGAGGGATTGACCGATGGAGCGAGGGAAGGAGGGAAGGAGGGATGATGATGGGGAGGAAGAGAGGAAGCAGCCCCCTCTTCCTTGTGAGGTTTCTGTCACGAGGGAGGTGTATTTTTAGGATGCAGAAACTTCAGATGTTTTTTTTTACAGTAGTGAGTGAAGCAAAAACAAGCATTTACTTCTTCTCCTCTTCCTCCTCCTCTCACCCGAACCGTCCCCAGTCTCTGTCTCTCTCTCTCTCTCTCTCTCTCTCTCTCTCTCCTTATGGGGTATTTTTAGAGCTGCTGTCCTCCCCTCACCCCTCTGTGAGTAAATCAAGGATCAAGGGTGCGTACTCCTTCAGTTTCATGGCCCGTTTCTTTTCCCCCACTCCTCCTCTGCCCCCTCTCTTTCCCCCCCTCAGCCTGGCAGATCTGAGAGGACAGAGGTGGAACAGCTGTTGTTTGGAGACCACCTCCTCCTCCTCCTCCTCCTCCTCCTCCTGGAATAAATGTTTTAGTGAAATAGCATTAGGAAAACAGGCTATGATTACAGCAAAAGATCAGCTCACTCGGAGGAGTATCACTGAGCAATCACAAAGTGCAATGTTGGAGTCGTCCTCTCTGTCGGTGGCGTCCTCGCTGCCGTCACTGCCGGGGCGGTTTGGCTCGTTTGGCTCATTTGCCGAGTGCGTCCTTGGCTTGCGCTCGCCCGCCCGCTCTCCCATCAGGAGCTCCTCTCGGTTTGGTGATGCTTTTATGGTTGATTGGTTTTGGGAAAAGAGGAGTGTGTGACGCTCACGTGAATGGAGGTGTAGGGTTGGCGTGTTCGGTTGTGTGTTAGGTAAATGAGAGTATTGATGTGGTATATTCAGGGTTGGAAATGACCTTTTTGTCCATCTGCCACAGTAGATTCAAAAACCATTGTTTCTTTGCAGCCACGTGCATATTTTTACCAATCAGCATTTTATGATACTGCAAAAAATGTAGAAAGACTAAAATGTCCTATTTTTAAACCTACACATGCAAAACAGTTGTGCAACAACAGAACCAGATGCTGTGACTAAGTAAAACCATCAGATCCAGTTTCATAAAGTAATTCATGTTCTCCTGCTGATGGAGCTTCTTCACACGAGCCTGATATCTGCAGACAGTATATGACAGGTAGAGACCGACTGAACGAAGTAGCTCAGTCGACTCTGTTCTCTCGTAATCAGAGATAATATGTTGTCATATGTTTTTGGTCTGTCACTGAGTGATGAAGTTACATGATTGGTCTTCCGAGTGTTGGACTTTCCTTATTGGCCGTTGCTCTTTCTAAATGAAAAGGCGGGAACAGTCCTTTATGCAAATGAGTTCGTCCAGCGAGACGCGTCCGGCTCACGAAACTTGGACTGAGCTTTGAAACTAGAAGATCTAGTTGTAAAATGAAACCAGATTCAGCAGTGGCAGAGACTATTTCTCGCTTATTGGATAGTTTAGACGGAATAACAGAAAGTTTAGGAGCAGGCCGCCGTGTTGTTTCCTGTTTGACACGGCGAGCAGAAAACCAGGGACCAATCAGGTGCATTCTACGATAGGATACGTCACCGCTTAAACGACCAGTTCTGGACACTACCCTGATTCACTTTGTCTCCCAGCATAAAGCACTTTATGATAAAGAAATAAAAGAATACACAGATGCTGAATTTAAAGGTAGATTGTGGAGGCTGATTGCAGAACAGCTTGGAATCTGGGAAAACGAAGGATGTAGGAAAGATGAGACAGTAGTGACTGTGCTCTATAGGCAGCTAAACGATCCATCGCCCCACGTATTTAATTCAGTTTTGTCTGGTATTGTGAATTTTCGCAATGAAGAGAATAATAAAACGCATCGGAGTGTGCAGGGTTGTTATCGGATGACGGATTAAAAACATGCAGATGAAAAATATGGGCTAGGTGTGCAAAGATCTTTTATACTGAAACTATTCATGTCCCAGTTTATGGGGCTGTCTTAACTCAAGAGACCTGATGTAGTCAGCTATCAGCAGCTCTAGTTTTGGACTTTTCTGTGCAGGTTGCAGTAACTTCTCTTTGTGTGCATCGAGTCTGGTTTGAACAGACTTTCTTGGCACTGTCCAGCTAGTGATCTGCTCTCCAGAGGACTGAAGAGACAGTTCTCCTTTTCTTCATGCATGCATGACTTTGAAACATGAAAATCATTTCTCTCATGAAGCATATATGTTGACCTGGAACATGTTTCTCTCTGTAAAACACCAAATCCAGACCATAAAACCTCCCCCCCCCCCGCACCTGCTCCCTCTGCACCCTCCGTGTGTCTTTAATAAGCCTAAAAGCCTGCAGCGGGCCACAGCAGGGCTCCGTTACGTGGTGTGTGTGTGGCGGCCGGGCGAGGCGGTTGAAAAAGCTCTCCGCTCGGTTAACCTGCTCGTCTTTCCCACGCTGTCTGTCGCTGCTTCCCGTGTCAGCTGACCTGACTCTGAGGTGGATAAAATGTGCGATTAGCTGCTCAGTCTGAACCGCTGATCGATTGTCGATGCTGCTGCTGGATCTGGTTTTATGTGTGACTGATCTGTGTGTGTGTGTGACTGATGTGTGTGTGTGTGTGTGTGTGTGTGTATAGGGGCAGCTTTGTGCACTTAGAGATAAATATGTTCTCACAGTTCCCCACAACGTAAAATACATTTCAGAGTTACAACTTTAGTTTTAGTTTAAACTCCCAGAGCAGTCAAAATCACATGAGGAGAAGTTAAAGAGGAACTATTATGCTTCTTTTCAGGTTCATAGTTGTATTTTGGTTTCTACTAGAACATGTTTACATCATGGATTAAGAGAACTGGATACAGCGTCGAAGGCGGAACTGCGTTCATTCCTATGAGAGTTGCTCAGTGGCGCATGAAGCCAAAATGGATCGACTGCCGACTGATAAAGTACCCGGATCATCCAGAGATCTTCCTCATCCATCGGGCCCATAGAGCAGGCGCAGTAGCGTTTCCTTTAACTCTGTCTGCTCTGATTGGTCAGCTGGCCTACCAAGTGTCCTTATACTATATACATAGAAAGAGGCAAAGAGCACCACAATGTGAGCGAAGCATCATGACCTCTCAACTGCTGATGATGCATTAGCGTGGTTGCTACGGTTACCTCTAGTTTATCCTGCACTGAGCACTGATTTAGAAGCGAGTGGTTAAACTTGCACTATGTTTGAGATAACCTGATATAGGCCTACAGCTTCAATGGACACCTGCCAGCCAATCAGGAGCCAGTATTTTTTTTTTTTACGTAGCCGTGGTATGTTATTGAATCGTCGCCAAGCTCCGCTGTGTGCATGTGAACAGTATGTGCAGATCAGTTTCACGCATGTGTGTGTTTGCACGTCAACGTGTGTGTGATGTGTGTGACCTTATTTACACCTGTTATTATCATTATTAAGCGTCCTGTTATCTCGTCCACGTTTTGGTGCTTTTTGTTTCTTTAAGAATATGGACAAAATCTACAGACGTCTTTCACAGCTGCTGAGATGTGATCACAGTGTAAACAGTGTAAACAGGCCACCTCCAGATATGGTTTCGCTGATCCAGTTGCAGTGCGTTCTGTGTGCATTTACACCTTTTCAGATCAGATATCCACTTACAGATGACATGCTAACACCAGGTCCTAATGTACATGTGTGTGTTCAGGAGAGGCAGAGCTAATGAAATGCATGCACGGTGAGCTCTGAGGTGATTAAAGCATGAGACACAAACGCAGCTTTAATTTCCCACTTGACTCCCGGTAGTTGTTCACCGGGCTAATGGAGCCCAGCTGGACCTCACTGACAGCGTAGGAAAGAGAAGCAGTGCAGGATGGGAGAAGTTGTAGATGACCAAACCCTCCATTGTTGCTGTGTTTCTTCATGTATCTCTTGTTTATCTTGTCCGTCTTTCTCTCCGTAGATACATATTTTGAGCGTTAGAAATCATTTGGCTCTCTGTGTTCCCGTTTTGGTTAGCTTGTTTTGCTCGCTTTGAGGGTGTGATCACACCGACAGTTTGCTTTCTTTGGTCCGAGTGAGCAGAGTGGGGAGAAGATCTTTTTGTATCCGGCTCATTCAGGCTCACATTGTGAGCTAGCGTATGAACCAAACTTACATGGAGTCAGAAGCACAGCGTCATGTGTAGAGCGCTGACTTTGATCTTTAACGTGATGGCGGTGCGTCCGGCCTCTCCGGTAGAGCTTTTGCTGCGGGGCTGCAGGTTTCCACCGGCCACAGCTGCAGCTGTGACGGCTCCATCCTCCTCACGGCGATTGCCTCATTAACGTTTTGGTTCCCTTTTAGCATTAGGGTTAAATCTGAAATAGGCGCTTTTGCTTTATGCTTCGACACCAAATCCTCCTCCATCGTCTTGTCTTTCAACTCTCTCTCTCGTCCCGTGTGTGAAATCTGACTCCTGCTACTCTGTGTTGAGACTATGTACGCAGCAGATACTTTTACTGTCAGTCTGTAGCATCCGTTGCCTGATTATCTATTCATAACATGGCGCTGACATGCCAAAATGAACTAAATGGGTTTTATTTCTGTAAACAAAAGCAAAACGACAATTGGGGCGGTGGGTACGTAATGTAATCGGTGTGTGCCCGAACACCGTGTAACACCGACTACCGGGGCAAGCCTACTGTATAGCGTGTATAAGCTCTACTGTTTCCACCCGGATGACAACAGAGTTGTCCAAATGAGAGCTGCTTAGATATATTTACGCTCGCAACTGATGCAACACGGTTTGAGCTGCGTTCGCCGCACATTGCAGCCTGCAGCAGACAAGTCAGGCTTTACTCGTTACAGCGAAAAGCCGTCGTGGCGCGAAAAAAAGGACCTTCAGTGAGTGAGAGAAGGAGAGAGCTAACTGAGAGAAATACTCAAGCAGGGCAACAAAAAAAAAGAATGAATCAATCAATAAAAACTGATGAATATTAGTTCATACCAGAGATTCACACAAGTTCACGCCCCGAATTATTCAGTTATCTTTCCTGAGAATTAAAAGTAAAAATTAAAAGGCCTATTTAACATAGAAATGCTGTTACAGTGTACTTTATAATTAAAATTATTTTGCTATTTTCATTCTTTAAAAGGCCCCCCCTGGCGTTTAAGGGGGATTTTTGTTTTTGCAGTTTATTTTCAGCTAAGCATGACAGATTTCTGGGTAATTTTTTCTCCTCCTCCTCCTGTTGTTTATCCCAGTAAAGAGCACATGAAGTAGTAGCTGGAAATGGATGAATTCCTAAAACGCCATTCATTTCACAGACAAATAAACCGAACTAAAGGAGTAAACATTCCAAGTAAACCGCTGCAAACATGCTTATCATGAACGCACCCCTGACTCATCATCTGGCTTTCCAATAGTATGATGAAGAAATCAAACAGGGCAGATCTGATGGAAGCGTTCCTACAGCGTTCTTCTTCTTCTACTGTACGTTGCTGCAACATGTCATGCAGCCTGTCCTCTCCAGAGGGATTGGGTGAAGGTTCAGCAGGGTTTCTCAACACATCTCTGTCAGTAACCTCCGTTACCCAACCTCCCGCTTCATGGAGAAACCATCGTAACACTCTCACACACTTCTGAATCCACCACGTGTCTAAGATCTCTGCTGGTGGAAGTTTTGGGTTGATATTAGTACCGAGTACCGATCTGATACGGATGTGTTCCCTCACAAATTAGTGATATTTTCTTTTTAATTTATAAGGGACATGTAATGTTTTAAACTTCTGGTGAATATAATCCAATCAATCTGATTTCCATATATGTATTTTGTATATACAGTTCCCTTTAACACCTTATTTTGAAAACCGGACGTCGTCTACTTCCTCTAACTTCTCCAAGGTGGTCTCTAGCTCTCCCGTCAGCTCCGTTCTCTTTATCCATCCATGGTCAGCTCCATCGGGGCCGTTTCAATGCATTTAACATAAATGTCAGTATCTGGGTGCTCTACAGTCGTAGCGTATGCCCATTTGACCACGGAGACGAGAGCGACGGCCGGCTCGACCGCAACGTTTACCACGCTGGATTTAACATGTGAGGGTGCAGGTCGTATCCACGCTGATCCTCCGTCGTCTTCTATTTTCTCTGTTGTTTCAGCTCGCTGAGGTTTGTTTTGGTTGACGGATACGGAACGGATATGACGTTACGTTAATCAGACTACAACAATACAAGTTTTAACTTCCTTCTACCTCCACATAGAATCAAATGAAGCAAATATATCGATTCTGGCATTAAAAAAATCAAGTTCAAAATCGTAAAAGTTTTTCCTCTCACTGAAGAGTTTACGTTCAAACAACAGTCAGAGTTTATGTTGCACGCAGCTAACTGGTTTCTCTCCTTCCTCCTCGCCTCCACATGAAGAGCCTTATTTGCTGTCGGGTGCAGGAGAAGCCGTTCATTCGTCACATCTGCGCTCAGGTGGATCAATGATGAAGGAGCCGGTCGGGGGGGGTTTTCCCACGGCGTGAATATCACTTTCCCGGCGGCGCTGTGGAAAACGAGGGCTGCCTTAACCTCTTTGTCCCCGCACCTTTCAGCGGGAACAATGACTTTATACCTCGGCCTTTTGTGCCCAGATATTGAGTTATCAAGACGAGTGGAGGGAGGGAGTGAGGGAGCTGGAAGAGAGAGAGATGGAAGCGGAGATAGAGGGAGGGCAGCTGCGCCGGGGCGAAATGTCAGGAGTGGATTTGAGTGCGTTTACATAAGGCCTCTCTTGTGCTGCTCTCATGCTGAATCTGGTATTCACGCCTGCTTCAGGTGTTGACTTCTCGCTTCACACGCAGCTCTGAATTTATAGCTGCATCCAGTTGTTAGGAGACGAGGAGGAATAGTCGTATTTAGCATGCATCTCAGCAGCTGGTGGTGTTCCTGTATCCTCCCAGAGAGTCACGTCCACCGGATTTGCAGATCTTTCACAACTTTTCAGAAACTAGAGCAACCAAATCCAAGAGAAACCAGGGGAGCATGTAATAACATTTCATCACGTATGAGTCCCACTTTCTTTGTGGTGACATTTGATTTCTCTTCCCTGAAATCAACCTCAAATGGTGCATTAAGTTGAAAATACTTCACATATATTTAGCAGGAATAAATAAGGCACGATAAGTAATAAATATCAGCGATTAAAAGTGCAGAGTCTGAACAATAGAAGTGCAGAAATATAAGCAATATGAGTGTAATACAGTAACGATAAAATACAACTAACGAGTGTACAAACATCAGCAGCAACAGTCGCTGTAGGTCATCTGCATAAAGACGAACTGACTCGTCCTCAAACCTAAACAGCAAAACTGGTCGTTTGTCAGCGGAGATGACAACATATATATCCAAAACAGAAGTGGACGTAGTCACCGTGGAGTCACCCACTGCTTTGTAGACTTCAGTTTTGAAGCCTTGAGTGTGCCATCTTTATTTGCAACCAGAAGGGAAACGAGAGAGGGCGGAGCTAAGCACAACCGAACGCTGAATAAGACATTTTTACAGGAGGTAACTCCAACAGCGAGAGATCCTTTATCGATTTGTTTGGCAAGAGGATTCACTCGCATGAAAAAAAAAAACCTGAACTGAACTGAGCAAACTGAATTTCTATCTTTTGTTGTTTGTTGCTGAAGGGTGTTTTTACATTCGGTGACTTGTTTAGGACCCCAAACTCAAAGTTTAGGACTTGGGATTTGTCAGTCTTCACTTGGGACTTGAGTGCAAAGACATCAGACTTACTTGCGACGTGCAAAACAATGACTTGGTCCCGCCTCTGGCGTCTTTACACCTGTGATGCTGGTTTTGTGTAGCAGGTTTCTGTTCCAAAGGACTGGCATACATTCACCCACGTCCGTATCATTTCAAAGTCTCAACCAGGCTGTGAAAACCTACTGAACTTCCTCAGCGAATCACTGTGGACTTTAACGGTCACGGTTGGTCTGAATTTGTCTCTCACTCACTCTCTCTCTCTTTCTAATCTTTTCTTCCACTTCACTCTGTTTACAGCCTGTTATCGAATCAGCAGCTTCAGCCAAGCATGTGAACTGGTCACAGACACATTCCCAGTATCACACGAGCTCGTAGGGAATCTGTCAGACGGTCCATTTTGACAACTGTTACTGGAAAGCCTTAAATATGTACAAGACATGTTCAGATTATGGGGACTATGTTGCACCAATAAAGTCAGCTTCTTCTTAGAATTAATGCACGCTACCTGTTGTACTGCATGCACCTCCACGGAGACAATGCATTCATAAAGTCTAAGATTAGGAGTCGGGAGATGAGCGATAAGCAGCAGTTGTGGTTGTGATACGAGGTGAAGTGGTAAAGGATAAGACGACGTCGTGGTACACGGTATATACTGCGCTGTGTACTGTGGTTGAGGCAGTGTAACAGTGGGAGTGTAGGTTGAGTCGGTGCAGCCAGATTCTCAGCGGCAGCATCTGATTACAGGCGATTTGACGAGGAGGTAATAAAAAACGGAGCACCGTGTTGTACTCAGATTTTATCTCTGTACGTGCTGTGACTTACTAAGATCACTGGGCTTTGATTGAAGTCTTTGGCACTTTAATTTGGTGAGGAACAAACAGAAATTGTGGAAACAAAATCCAATATGCAGCGGAAATACTCCCTTAATGAGTTAGAAAATGTCATATTTATCTTACTGTATATTTTAGTCATATTTTTATAAGCACTGAATCAAATCTGGTGTTTGAATTTATTTTATTCATTTATTTTTTTAGTTATTTATATTTTATTATTATTATTTATTTATTTATTTTATTTAACAATTTTAATTTTTAATTTATTATATTTTTATAATATAACAATATAATATAATATGATATATTTTCATTTTTTTCTTTATTATAATTATTGATATTATTATTATTTTCTTTTATTTAACAATTAAACATTTTAATTCATTATATTTATTATTGTTTTATTTATTATTATTATTATTATTATAATAATAATAATAATAATAATAATAATTTAATATTACCATTTTCCCCCCTCCCTTTTTTCGAATACTTTGTTATTCAATTTAAAGTTACTATTACTAGTTACAGTATTACTTTATGTTATATGGTTTAGGTTGTTGAAGTCATTTTGGTTAAGGAAACAATAAAAAGCCTGATTTAAAACAGAGTATATCCCTGACTCAGAAGACTAACTAATGGATTTAAGGCGGTATTTTCTCCCACTGCTCCTGTACTGAACATACGCAGCATCGATTTACTATAAAAGACGAATTCCCAGAATTCCTCTCCGTCGCTGGAGGAGCCGGCGTAACCCGGAGCGACAGAAATAGCTTTTCACGCGTTTGGTGTGGGAAAAGTGAATTGGGTCATTTATTCCATTCTGCAGCTCCGTATAAAGACCTGATTAGATTAGCTTTGATTAGATTTGCTGTCTGAACGAGGCCTCCTGGGGGCGGGGGGGCGGGGGGGCGGCGAGGCCTCCTTAGAGAGAGGAGGTGGTGGTGGGGGGGGCGCTGGGCTCGTTCTGTTAATAATGTGCTAAATTAACCATCGAAGCTCCTCTCTGCCGGGAGCCACATGTTTTATTCATGTCAATAGACTAACAGGTGTGACGTGACAGGTGTTGCTTCGCTTTTTTTCCTCTGATCACAACTCCAGGAAAGTTGTTAATTGGGTTTCTTTCTTCTTTTTTTTTTAATCATTAACAATCCCCTGCTGCTCTGAATGTTCAATTAAAGGAACATTCCTCTTGGTTTGAATCCATGTTAAGGTGTAAAGCTCTGGTTTAAAGTGACTGGGACTTCTTACGTCTTTATAACGGGGCGAGTCTAGACAAAGGTTTCGATTCCCAGAATCAGTTCTCCAATCTGCTACGATTGCACAGAGCAGACCGAGCCGGGACAGGAAGCAGAACGGATAGAGCACCTGGCCAATTTTCAACCCTTTGAAGACTCCCGATCATATCGCATCACGACAGCTACAAATCTTGATCTGTTTTTATCTGTTCAAAATGAACCTTAAAGGGAGATTTGTCAAGTATTTAATCCTCTTATCAACATGGGAGTGGACAAATATGCTGCTTTATGTAAATGTATGTATATATTTATTATTGTAAATCAATTACCAACACAAAACAATGACAGATATTGTCACTCGTGGGTACCCATAGAACCCATTTACATTCACATATCTGGAGGTCAGAGGTCAAGGGATGACTTTGAAAATGACAGTTTTTCCTCGCCAAAATTTAGCGTAAGTTTTGATAGTTATTAAGTAAGTTAAGTTATTGAGCCTCCTTCAAGACAAGCTAGTATGACATGTTCTTTTATGTAAGCTTTTCTTGTTTCACATGATGCCAGTATCTTCACTGTAACTTTAAAACTGATCCTGCTACAACCTCCGAGAGATGGATTGTGTTTTCCTGCTGTATGTAACTTACCGGTAGAAGCACAAATAACCAGGAAAAATGCTGAAAGTCGGTCAGGCAAAACGCTCGGCTTCTGAAACGCTCCCAGTGTGGTACGACGCTGTGTGCCCGGTGGAATACCGTCGTTTACTGTTGAGTTCAGTTTGAGTGTCTGCAGGTGATTTTTCCCATGAAAAAGACACCAGTGACCAGAAGATTTGAAATATCAATATTTGCAGAATCACTGCGTTTTCTTTGTCAATGATTTGGATTTAATTTAAGATGAACTGATGAAGCAAATAATCATTCTATTTCTCCGTAGTGTGTTTTTTTAATACAGAGAATTATGAGCTGAATGTGCAGCTCTGTGTAATCTGTCCACGTCAGCGTCGGTCCTCAAGGACGTCTTTGCGGACATCCAAAATGTATGACTGCACACATGGACCATATGCACCGACTCCTCCACATGTGTGAACACGTCTGCCTACATGTCCACCCATTGTAGTATAAACATGGAGTGTAGACATGTGAACAGCTATTGTCAGCTAGAATAAAGGATTTAAATGATTTAATCTCATTTCTAATCTAACATGACTTTAATTGTATTATTACAGGGACTGTTTGATTGAACATTAGAGGCTTTTATTGTGGTTTAATCTGCATCCTGTCCAGTAGTTCTCCAAATCAGGGGGAATGAAGTGGCATTGGTTTGCCACTTTATGAAAACCACACGTTAACGGCACGTTAACGCTCCAAAGTCAAATATAAAGAGTTTTTCACAGAGTAAATCAAGACAGGAAGTGTTAGAGACGTGCAGCAGCAGCAGTACAGAGGAATAAATCTTCCTAGCGTGTCTAGAGAGAGAGAGCAGCGTTCACAGAGCAGCTCCAGCCGGTACAGTACAGTAAACTCTCAGTAGAGTTGTGTGTTGCTGGCGGCTGTTCCTGCCGCGCCGTAATTTATTCATTGAACAGGTGAAGGCGGCGAGGAGTGGGCTGGCTTCTCCTCGCATAATGAAAACTCAAATCCCTCTGACTCCTGTAAATTGGTTAGGAGGTGTCAAGTGTCTCCCAACACGTCTCCCCCCAACCCCCATATCACACACACACACACACACACACACACACACACACACACACACACATACACACACACACACACACACACACTTAAAGAGCACACAGAGTCGTCTCATAAGGTCGTCTCGCTGCAGACAGCGGGGACGCGACACCGTGAGCTCCCGTCCTTCAAGGACACACACTTGAGTTCAGTCACACACACTCACACGTACTGTATGTACATGCACACACCCAACACACACACACACACACGCTGCTCTGCGGCCGTGGGACAGCCCCATCTGTCTGGGAGCCAGCGGCGGTGACATTTAAAATTGATTACAAAGGGAAAGATTGATTATGATAATGTCCACTTATTCTCACTCATTACAGAGTTGCGTGCCGCTCACTGGGGCTCATTAATCACCGCAGTGTCATCTGGAGCCTCCGTCTGGTCAGCGCCGCCGTCCTCAGGCCGAGCTCACGGACGTTTTTTGGGGTTATTAGTGATCGGAGCTAATCACATGAAGTCCGGGCAACGTCTGGAGTAGAGGTTGACCGATTAATCGGCGGCGATAGGACTTTTTACATACTATCGTTATCGGTGTAACTGGGCTCTGATAGTGGCCGATGAAGTTAGCCAACAACAGGGAGCGTTGTGACTGTAGCTCAGCGGGTAGAGCGAGTCGTCCTTTCACCGCAAGGTTGGCGGTTCGATCCCCGACTCCTTGTCTGCATGTCCAAGTGTCCTTGAGTGAGACACTGAGCTCTCCCGGGAGCTTTGTCCCAAGGATGGGTTAAATGCAGAGGTCAAATTGCAGAGACAATGCAGACAATAACAGTGTTGAATAAATGTTGATTGAAGTTCAGCAGTTTTGTTAAAGGGGACCGTATTATGTTCCATTATCATCATTACTAAAGGTCCCATATCGTGGTCTTTTATATCATGAAGCAGGTTTAAGTGCTATATGAATACTGCGAAAGTATTGAAAGGCTCAATCCACAGAGAAATACACACGCAGTCCGTATTCAGAAACTGTGTCTTTGAAACAAGCCATCAGGACTTCTGTCCATTTGTGATGTCACAAATATACAATATATAGACCATAGATATAAAACTGTTTTATATACTATATAGACCATTTATATACTAAATTTGTCCCAGTTTATTACCTGTGGCAGTGTATGTGAATGACATCAGCTGACAGGAAGTAAACATGTACCCAAGCGGTTGCCTAGCAACGCAAATCCGTTGCAATTCTACCAGCTGATGGTGCGTTGTATAAAGTCTATAGGAAGAAGATCCTGAATTAAATAGTTTTGGCAGTTGCGTTTACAGTGTGAAGAGGGAAAGTGTGAGAACCGTCACTGTGCAGATCAAAGCGTCCATATCTTGTCTTATCGTAAGGATGTAACAGCTCAGCTGTGGCCGGATGGTCATTGTTTGATGGTTCTAAAGATGATCTTTCCAGATGTTCCAGATGTGTTTTTTACATCCTGGACGCACCGATTTCAAATCGTAAATATTAAACATGTTCAATATTTACGATGGGATATCCTGTTGTGTGTGGGGAACCCCGAGGACAGCCGATGACGCAGTCACGAGGGAGAGAACGACAGCCAATAGAGAACCAAGCTGACTGAAGAAGGAAGGACGACCACCGCCGTCATGGCGGCCGCGGCTAATGCATGAGCTAATGCTGAACGTGAAGCATGAAGTAATAGTGAGATGGAGCTCAGAAATGGAGGAGCAACTTGTTGATTTGAGTGTTTATTTAACGTGTCTCCATGACTCCCTTCAGCCATCGTCAGTTTTCAGTACAAAGTAAAAACTGACATCACTAATTCTTCCTATAGTCACGTTTGATCGGCAGAGATTTTTTAGTGGGGACTCTAGTTGTTAATGAATGAATCTGTTAGGGTGTGGTGTTGTTGCTGTTTGGGCCAAATCGTTGCTCTCCACACACTATAGGAACAAAACCTTCAAACATGCCGCTGTGAATGCATCAGGCTCCCTCTGGCAGTTACATGACATTACGTAGACACCTCGCAGCCTCAATAAACCTGTCTGCAACATTTACTGGATTCACTTCCACACATTTTATTTCATTGTGAGTTCACCAGGTGTGCCTGAGATCGGTCCAGCTCTGTAGTTCAACGCTGTCTGAATCAGTCAGGCTGACAGGGAGGAAGTAGGGGGAGGAGATACAGGACAGAGTCCATACAGTAGATGCATGAGGGTTCAGAGGCAGGAGGTTTTCATTTGCTCCACGTCCAGGTTTCATTTCTCTCAGGTCAGCGAGTGTCAACCTGCCTGCTTTCTTCTAGGTTGTTTCTTGCAGATGATGTCAGTTACTTTTTCTTTTCTGGAGACCAACTCTGTGCAGTTTCATCATGTTTGCAATGAGATCGTTCTCACCTGATGAAAGCCAAATTTAAACAAGTAAATGCTGCCTAAACAGTTCCAAACCTGCTTGTTGTGCACACACCCTAAAGCAACCACGAGATACTTGTAAGAACACGGTCTCATATCTGACTCGTGATGTCGTCTCTGCATCTTTTCCGTCTCTCTAAACTGTGAACTAACCCCCTCCCACACCCACCATACCTAAATGTGAGTACCATAAAGTGACCTTTAACGTGCCGTAAAGCACTTCAGCTCTGTACCTCGGTGTTTCATGTCTTCTCGTGTCTCTAATCTCTCCCAGCACCACTTTGTAACCTCCCCTGTAATCTTCCCTGCAGCCCTCAGTCGCTCTGAGTCACACTTGGGTCATGGGAACTCACAGCTGCTTGTCCGGCCCCATGCAGTTGACAGACAGCGAGCTCCGTCTCGGTTTGTTTGCTGATGCCCGTGAAAAAAAAAAAAAGAGGAAAAAAATAGCTCTGCACCTGAAACAATCCTGAGTTTGAGTGTGTTGCTGTGGGATGGCGGCGTCCGCCTCCTCTGGAAAGTAGGGCATAGTGTGCAGGCATGCTGCGCTTTTACACACAATATCCTCAGAATACTGTCACAGCACCAAATAGTGGAGAATAGATCATGTAATCTAATCTCTGTAATCTTTCAGAATTACTTTTCCTCCAGGAAATTCTTTAATATGTGAACTTCCATGAACAGAGTCCATCTGGTCAAACGTGTTTTGACCAGCAGCGCTGGTTGTGCTCTTCTCTATCTGTATAAACTGTAGGGATGGGGGAAAAAATCCATACAGCACAGTATCGCAATATTTTGTCTGGTAATATTGTATGGATTCACGGACGTCAAGTATCAATCTCTTATTTTATAAACTATTAACTTCTTAACAATCCGCAGCTATTCTGTCTTTCAGAGCTGGAGTGAAGGTACTGATGTCATATAAACTACCTAAGGAATCGTTCGGAGCGTTTCCAGTTGCCGCGAATGGGTTTAAATTGTAGTTAATGGTGCATTTCATACTGGCACTAAAGGGTATTGAGTGCTGACGGCATCTTGGGAATGAGATGGGATTTCAGATGCAAAGTTGTCACTAGAACGGCGGCGAGAACGACCGCTAACAAACCTACGCCCCGTACATGTCCTGGATTCGGACAGGCCAATCACAACCGTTTATCTACATGCGTGGGGTGCCATAACGCTCTGTTATTGGTCGTCGTCTAGGATGCAGCTACGGGGGAGGGAGCCGGGAGAGAGCCGGAGATTCTGGAGGAATAATGAAACTAGCGACCGTGAGTCACGATCTGGAGCCGTTTACTGGCGGGAGTTTACAAGCACATGACTTCTACATGTCACCACTTCATTCTCTAGTTGAGAGAAGCATTTAGAGATCGACTTGTGAGTCTAGTCTTCTTAGATTGTAATTTTCGATACATATTCAGCTGCTCTGATGAAGGTCTGTTGATTGAAAGCTTAAATAAAGTGAACCCTGCATAGAACTGAGAATGCATATATATCTCTTTTACGATACGTAGCAAGAAACCCTGAGCAGTATTGACTCCATCATCCCAAGTGTCTCCCCTGCCACTAGAATTAAAAGGCAGTCCAGATCCCTGTGGAGAAGGCAGGAACAAACTGAGTTTCCCTCATTGGAAATCAATGCATTACCACACAAAGTGCCCTTGAGCAAGTCATCAAATCCCTGCTATAGCTCCAGGGGCTGACCTCCCCGTGGAGCCGAAGGGAAACGTATTACGCCCTCTGGGATCAATAAAAAGGTGACGGAGAGAGAATGATCCGATCCAGAAGTGACGAAGGGAAACTGGGTTCAGTTTTTGGCTCAGAATCCAGATTATCATAACAAAGCAGACCTGTCTGGTGAAATATGAAAAATGTGCTGCTTTCCAAGTGAATGTTTTGAGCACTCGTTAACCAGCCTGGGGCAGATGGGAGCTAATCAGTGACAGCAGTGTGGGAACGCCGCTTACTTTCCCACCGTTACTCACCTTTTATACAAAATGTGTGTGTGTCTGTTTATGAGTGACGGCAGCTCATATCTGAGTTTCTGTTTCCACATCATGAGCACGACTACGTCTTGAAGTGGGCATATCTGAGTTTCTGTATTGGCGTGCACTGTGATAACCTCCCCCCCTTCTCTCTGTGTTTCAGCGAGGGTACACGGTGATAGTGGAGGCGTGGGACAGGGACAACGGCACACACAGCAATGGTAAGCACCGCCCCTCTCTACTGTTTTAAACCCTCCTCTCCATCCTGCTTTAAAATGCTCTGATGTGCATAATAACTGTGATTTATGGTCGGTATTTGTTTCATATTTTGGCTTGCCTGGCAGGTTGCTATGGCTTTGACTTCTTCTTCTTCTTGACTTTGGCTGCTTGTAATCTCCAGTTCACTCCGTATCTGATTGTTCACACTGCAAGAGACGATGTGTTGGGTTAGCGCTCTATTATGACTGTTATGATCGCTCTGATTTAATTCCAGTGGCAAACCTCTAGGGAAAAGTGCAGCCAATGCTGAAGTGCCTTAAACCTGCATTCTTTGTAACAGCCAGCAGGGGGCGACTCCTCTGGCTGATAAAAGAAGTCTGATTGTAAAGAAGTCTATGAGAAAATGACCCTACTTCTCACTTGGTTTATTACCTCAGTAAACATTGTAAACATGAGTTTATGGTCTCAATCGCTAGTTTCAAGTCTTCTTCAATACAGCATGATGTTCATTTAGTAAATGATGGTCCCATTTAGAGTCAAATAGACCATAAAGCAGGGGATGCTTTAGGGCGGGGCTACCAGGTGATTGACAGGTCGCTACCACGGCGTTGTCCGGTCTGGGAGTCGTCCGTGTTTTTGTCTTACGACTTTAACCCTTTCACAGTCTGTTTTCACTTCATCAAAGTTAATTGTAACATTTTGGTCGCCTACAAATGATTCAGCGTTCGGTAGCACATAGCTCCGCCCTCTCATGTCACTTCTGGTTGCAACAAACCAAGATGGCGACGGCCAAAATGCCAAACTCGAGGCTTCAAAACCGCAGTCCACAAACCAATGGGTGAACTGTTGGAAAATGTCCTCACCGTCACATCACTAGTTCTGCAATCACCTGCCACAATCTACCTTTACATTTTGCATCTCTGTGTTCTTTTATTTCTCTATCGTAAAGTGAATGTTTCAGATGCCATTTGGATGATGACGTTTGCACGGACGGTGGCTCTGAGTGGTCAAACAACCCTCTTTTGCCTTTTGACGGATGCGAAAAAAATGCAGAAAATCCAACTTGTTCCGAAAACTTTAACGACGGACAAAAGTTTCAGAGTCGGTGTGTAAACGTGATTCACACAACGTGAGGTCGTACTTATTTTTAAACGTGCAACAACCAATAATACGGACTTGGTGTGCAAAGAGCTAAAGAAATGGGAAGACAGCCAACAAACAGTAACTCATGATATGAAACACCTGCAGTCAGATGACTGAAATGAAAGGAATGGGAGACGTGTGCCATGTTTACAGATTGTTGCTCTGTGTGAGCACGTCAAGTTCGTATTGACATCTTAGAAGTCGCCTGATCTGAGGCTTGGACTTCCCCGAGCAGAGATCTGACTTCTGATTGACAGATAGCTCCTCCACCACCACCACCACCTCTTCAGGGTCACTCAGACTGTTTTCTCTATATTAAGCCTGTGAGAGCATTGCATCGTTAAGCCATTAATTACGACCTCACCCCCCTCTTCCTCTGATGTCTGCCTCCTAATTAGCATCCCGACAGCTGTCCGGCTACCGCACGCCACCTCATTATCCTGAATCACCGTGACAGGCCGGCATCCAGACCATGCCACGGATGGGAAGCTCCGCTTGCTCGGCCACCTGTAGATGCGGCGGCCGAAGGGAGGCTTTATTAATCCTCATTGAGGCGAGGCGGGGGAGGCATTGACGGGCGGGCGGCGGGAGGCGAGAGGTGCTGACGTCTCGACCGCCGTGTCCCGTCTTGTAGACTTGGACTGAGTATTTTCCCATTGCGTGGATGACTCTCATTGCGACTCTTGTCAGTGAGTCTGTCAGCAGCCAAGTGTGTCCCGTCAGAGTGAAACATTACCTGCTCGCTTCTTTGTAAGTCACAGAAGTAATTATATGAAATTCCTCGCCATGAATGTTTATCTGTGACTGTCAGGAGAGATTGAGAAGTGTTATCTACTTTCACTCGCCTGCTTTCTGGGATTTCCTAAATTTTTTTGGGAATTACTTTGGATGAACGTCAGAGAGCAGGCATGAACCTGTTGCATCCAGCATTAGCGATACTGAAGCATAATTAAAGAGAGAGAGAGGGGTGTCGTCTGTAATGAGCCAGGTGTGCACAGGAATAAGAATCTAGGGATGTCCCGATCCAAGTTTTGTTTTGCCCAAGAGCCCTTTCCTCTGATTGTAAGCCAACACGAGTCCTTTCATATGTAATACAGCTGCACATTCAATCTGAAGTGTACATTAAAGATAGTGAAGCCAAGTTTGACAGCTCGATAGCTCTGCAGTCTGACAACACAGACAGTATTTGAGAGGATCGTCACTGGTATCTGCTGCAGGATTTGTGCTGAAACGATAGTGAAGATACTGGTATCATATGAAACTAGAAAACCTGATGAATCCAGGTTCTAGCTTGTCGGGTTGCTCCAAACTTGTGCTAAATTTTGGTGAGGAAAAAACTGTCATGTCCATTTTCAAAGGGGTCCCTTGACCTCTGACCTCCAGATCAGTGAATGTAAATGGGTTCTATGGGTACCCACGAGTCTCCCCTTTACAGACATGCACACTTTATGATAATCACATGCAGTTTGAGGCAAGTCATAGTCAAGTCAGCACACTGACACACTGACAGCTGTTGTTGCCTGTTGGGCTGCAGTTTGCCATGTTATGATTTGAGCATATTGTTTTATGCTAAATGCAGTACCTGTGAGGGTTTCTGGACAATATCTGTCATTGTTTTGTGTTGTTAATTGATTTCCAATAATAGATATATACATACATTTGCATAAAGCAGCATATTTGTCCACTCACATGTTGATAAGAGTATTAAATACTTGATAAGATCTCCCTTTAAGGTTCATTTTGAACAAAATGTGCAATTAATTTGCGATTAATCGTGATCAACTATGGACAATAATTTGATTAATCGCAATTAAATATTTTAATCGATTGACAGCCCCTAATGACACTATTGGCTGATGATCGTTCTCATGGTTCCACCCTCTCGAATGTGAGGGTTTGCTTTTTTTCCCAGCTCTGTTTTTAAATATTAATTTTCTGAAATGTCAGAAAATAATGAAAATAACTCATACCGTTTTCTAAAGCCCAAATTTGAACATTCAAATTACTTGTTTTATCTGACAATTTGTTGAAAACCCCAAAATATTCAATTTACAGCCATAGAAAAACTGCTTAAAAAATGACTTAAATAGTTACTCACTTATCAAAATTGTTGCTGAAGGGTTTCCTGTCAATCAACTAATCAGTTAATAAACTAATCGTTTCAGCTCTGCTCAGTTTCTTGTCGTAACTCGAATATTTTTGAGGTTTGGACTGTTGGTGGAACAAAACAATTTGGAGACATCAAATAAGACCCCCAGAACATCCTCATAAGAAATATAGTCTGAAACGATGGCGTCATGACGATGGTTATAATAATTATAATAATGGGATTACAGAGAGGGGGGGCTCGAGGTGAGGACATGAGGTGAGTTTCCGTGTGTGAACAGGTCTGGGCAGCAGGTTGGAGAGGCCTCAGTAAAAAGACGGCCTTGTGAAGGCTGTTTGTGCTTCAGGAAGCCGCCGCCGGTTAAAAACAAAGAGGACGGAGCTGTTGTTGACTGTATGGATTGTCGGGCTGGCGTGGAGCTTCACTGGAGGGTAGAGATGTACTGATACTGGGAATGTGTCACATACTGTGCTGATGGTATCAGTACTGGAGAATCCCCCCCATCAGAAACCACTGGTTAGTCTGGTGACATAGCCTGGTACTGTATAGGTTAGTCCATCCCATAGAGCTCCATTGTTCAGAAACTGTTAAAAACACATCAATGAGCCTCGCTGTTGCTACGGGTGACACTGAAAATAGTCCCCAACTAATGCTCTATTTCCTCCTGTTCGAGTCATGTTTGTTAAAAACTACAACCACTAGCTGTTTTAGGACATAATTGTTGTTATTGTTAAAGATTTACAGTCCATGATACCAAAAGTCAACACTGAGTTTACGCTTGTTGTGTACGCTAGTTTACGTAACGTTTTGTAAGAAAGTCCGCTAAGGGTGGTTATTTATTTGCACCGGTTACTGTATGTGGGTTGTTACGTTACGCTGTTACGTTACGCTGTTACGTTACGCTGTTACGTTACGCTGTTACGTTACGCTGTTACGTTACGCTGTTACGTTACGCTGTTACGTTGTTACGTTGTTACGTTACGCTGTTTCGTTACGCTGTTTCGTTACGCTGTTTCGTTACGCTGTTTCGTTGCGCTGTTTCGTTGCGCTGTTACGTTACGCTGTTACATTATGCTCTTATATTACGCTGTTACACTAGCTATTACCGTACAATGTTACGTTGTTACGTTGTCACGTTGTCACGTTGTCACGTTGTCACGCTGTAACGTCACGCTGTAACGTCACGCTGTAACGTCACGCTGTAACGTCACGCTGTAACGTCACGCTGTTAAGCCACCGTGTCGCTCCACCTTGTCAAGCCACGTTGCCACGAGGTTGACACGAAAAGTATTTATGAAACTTATTTTTTGGTTCAGAAACGTTGTTGTTCAACGTATCCTGTGGTTTGCACGGGTTGAGATTTATGTCTTCAGGAGGAACCAATGGGATTGGAAATTAGGGCCACAGACAGACATACATTTTTATAAGTCTTTTCATCGGATTTGTTGACGACAACAAAATCCAACAGTTTGGTGCAGTATATTTTGTTAAATGAAACAACTAAGATATCAGATACGGTATTGATACCGAAACTCAGGTATTGAACTGCACATGAACTGCTCAGCCTCGTTAGATACTGATTTATGTCTTGCTGCCACAAACTAACAACTTAAATCCGTACAGTATTGGAAAAGTAAAGTGGTACTCTGCTCTTATAATGATTAAGATTGATGCCCATGAAAAGAAGTTATCTTTACTTAAGTGGGAGTGTGCGCCGAGCTGAATGCAGCAATAAAAAGATCCATTATAAAGGTTTGGCAATCACAGGACAGCATTTGAAAGCTGATTAAGTGCAATTTCTTGTGCCTTATAATTTGAACTCAAGCAGGTTGAAACAACTCCACAGAGAGAAGAGAGGAGGTATTGGTCATTTCAGCCTCTTTTATCTGCATTTAATGATAAACAATGATTGGTTTATTACAGCTGCCTTCAGAAAAAAAAGAGAGCATGACAAAAGGCTTTGTTGGTGCAGCGCTGAACCACCAAAACAAAATAACTGCTTGACGACCAGGTTATCACCGCTGAGTCACTGTTTCTCATTCCAGCTGTGCTTTTATTATTATTTTATCTATCCGTCTATTATCTATACCCAAGATAAGTCTGATGGGTTTGTGTGATGGACATTTTTGATTTAACCTCTTAAGCCCTATAGGGTGCTGGAAGGTGTTGTTCTCCTAGACAGACATACCCAAAATAAATCCAGAATAGTTCCACAACTACAGGTCTATATGCATGATCTTGGTCTTTATGGATAGGTAAGACCTCAGAGATCCATCCCCAGGGTCAGTAACATTGTGACTGTTACTATGCCTGAGTAAACTGGGATGAACCAAAGGAAACATTCACATTTTTATCCTCGCCTAAAATGTGGATAACACCAGTATAGCAATGATGCCATGCATAGAGATGCTACTGAATTCAATCAGCAACTCCTCGACTACAACTGTGCCAAAGCAGATATAAATAACACAAAGCACATAGATTCTACAAAGGTTTTAGTCAGGATAGGACCAGGAGGACTCTCCATTTGGCACACTTGGATACCCAAAGTGTGCCAAATGGGTTTTCTACCTCTTGAAAGGGAATCTGTGTCTAAAATACTACTGATATCTCTACAGGAGGCTATGTGCACACAATGGAGCTAACCTTATTTATTAAATGTTTTCCATATGAATATTTTTTATAGTGCATATGTGTGCATATCTTTGATATTCAATTTGTTATGAGTTCATAGATACCAAATACTTAATGGTGCTCCTTGTAGTTTCTGAGATAAAAACATTGTATTATCATACTACGTCTTGTATTTTAGCATATTGGACTACTGTTTTTTCCTAAAAACATAATGCAAAAAAAATGCAAAAACAGTAGTCCCATCATGTGCCAAAATACTAGATATAGTATGATGAGAAAAACTCACCTTCCAGCCAAACATTTGACCGATTTTAAAAATGTCTTCACATTTTTAGAGAGAGATTTTTTACAGAGAACACTGCCAGCAAAGTAAATTAAACATTTCAGTTGCGGGCACAAATGGGTAAAAAAAAGTTCCTTGCTTGCAATTAATTCTCAATATTTTTTTGGTACAGAGTAAAATGTGTCCGGAGCATTGAGTATTGATATCTGGCAAGTACCGAAAGCTGATTAAAATACAAATCACGGCAGTTTTACATAATATTATTAATGGGCAAAGTTCTTGTACGGCAGCTTGTAGGGCTGTACCAGATAGTTCGAAGCATTATTCATAATGTCGACATTTGAAATCACTAATAATTAACTAAAACTGGACTAAAAACATTTTGTGTTGTCAAACTATGAAGTATAAAAATGACCAAAACTAATAAACATGTTTGTTTTAAGACTAAATCTAAAATAGCTGCTGGCGGTGTGAACTGTGAACGCAGCCTTGGCTTCAGTTCAAAGATCACCACTGTTACAAGCTGTAAAGAGGTCAAAGGTCAAATCAAAAGTGCCACAACCCTCTAACAAAACACTCCAGTCACAAGCAGCTCTGTTGCATGAAACAAAAAATCTCTCTTTCACGCTTTGCTTCTAAAATGAATCTGGTCTTCACACAGACGATCGTGTTGCTCTGGACTCGGATCAGCTGCTCAGATCTGAAGCCCCTCGTTGTTTATATAAGCTGGTTTTATATGGCCCACTCTCTGCTGCTCTCCCTAGTAACAACGGCCGCTCTTAGTACACAGACAGCTCGTGATTGGTCTATATTTTTATATCTAATTGCTGAGATGAGATGAGCAGCAGTGAGTGAGAGCCCGGGTGCTTCAGGTGGTGGGAGTGGGACGGAAATCTGTGGCAGTGTGTGAGCTCGCAGGAAATCAGGACAGCCTGAAAATGGATTCTTCTGCTTCTTCTACACTGTCACACTTCAGCAGTTATCATGATGATGATATTACAAAAGAGATGTGTGCTCAATTTCACATTAAACTGAAGAAATATTTTCACTTTCGATGTCAGAAACAAGTTAATTCTAGTAAACATGGAAATGTTTTATGAATGAATCATAATGCGTCACACCTGGAGGAAAATCTAATCCAGCAGTTGAGTTATGAAAGGGGAAGAAATGTGATTTAAAGCTTTAAGCATTAGTTCAGAATTCATTGTTAGAGTTCATTTTGAAGCAGTTCATCTATGTGTTGAGTTTAAGAGACTATTAACTGTTAAAAGAAGGAATTACTAGTAGTATTTAATCCTCTTATCAACATGGGAGTGGACAAATAAACTGCTTTATGTAATGTATGTATATATTTATTATTGTAAATTAATGAACAACACAAAACAATGACAGATATTGATCCAGAAACCCTCACAGGTACTGCATTTAGCATAAAACATATGCTCAAATCATAACATGGCAAACTGCAGCCCAACAGACAACAACAGCTGTCAGTGTGTCAGTGTGCTGACTTGACTATGACTTGCCCCAAACTGCATGTGATTATCATAAAGTGGGCATGTCTGTAAAGGGGAAACTCGTGGGTACCCATAGAACCCATTCACATTCACTGATCTGGAGGTCAGAGGTCAAGGGACCCCTTTGAAAATGGCCATAGTCAAGTCAGCACACTGACACACTGACAGCTGTTGTTTGTGGATTAAATACTTCAATGGATTGACAGCCCTAGTCTCTAGTCTAGGTCTAGTCTAGTCTCTAGGTCTCTAGTCAAACCTCGTTTGACTGCAGTTATTCTCGTTGGATTCAAACCATTAACTCTTGTTGTGTTGGCGCTTTGCTTAACAACAGTGAGGATGAGCTCTTCCTTCCAGCTCTGTCTCGTCCAGGTCACACTCTCTCTTGCAGCAGCAAAGCATGCTGGGTCACGGCTCTTCTGTTCCTTGAGAACAAGCTAAAGGGTCTTTCCTATGTCGCCCTTCCTCGTCTGTTCCACGTCTCTTATTATTTCCGGCCCGGCTCCGATGGAGTCGGGGCTGGATATCCTGAGATGGGGGAGGCAAAGGGAGGCGAAGGGGGGAGGAGGAGGAGGAGAAGGAGGAGGGCAGAAAAGCATTTCACCAAGCAGGAAAAGTGAAAAAGCGTTTTGGGTTATCAAGCCCTCGCAGACCTCGCTCCTACACCCTCTGTTTGTGCTCGCTTCTTTTTCCTATTCTTTCCCCCGTTTTCCTCTTGGCTTTTTTCTTCTGACCGGAGGTTACACCTTCCCTCTGATGTGTGCTAACAACGGGCATTCTTCGAAGCCTCGCGGACCGTCTTATCTCACAAAACACCGGGTTGTCGGGTCAAATCCCATAACCGGAATCAGCCCCGCTCCTTGGAATGTCATTCAGAATTTCTGTTGTTTAGACTCTCCTATCTGACTGACCCAAATACTTGACCCGTTGAGTGTTTTCTTTCTTTATGTAGTGCTGAATAAGTCTGTGATTAGTCAGTTAACTGTTCACTAAATCCCTAAAGAACTCTCTGCTTTAACGTTGATCTGTTCGTCTTGTGTCCAGACGAAGAGCTGCTGATCGAGCGCAGCATCTACAAAGGGATGATCAACCCCGGAGAGGAGAAGCAGACGGTGGAGTATAAGAGCTTGATCGCCAGCCTCAAGTACACCATCCGGGTGCGCTGCGACGAACACTACTACGGCGGCAAGTGCAACAAAGTCTGTCGTCCCCGCGACGACTACTTCGGCCACTATGTGTGCGACCAGCAGGGGAACAGAGGCTGCATGGAGGGCTGGACGGGGACGGACTGCAAAACAGGTACAGTACACTGTACACAGTACACAGACCAGTTACAAGAGAGATTTAAATCAAATCCTTCGCATTTGATTGGACCGCTAAAAAGAGGGAGGGCCAAAAAGTGTTGTTGCTAAAAGTTGCAGATTGATTGATGGATAGATGTCATTATAATATCGGTTGAAATCGGTTGGTACTAGCTGATGTAAGCACACATATTTTGTTTTACAGGAAGAAAAGAGTATTGGATTTTGATATACAAATATGAAGACATTTATTTTTTGTAAATTTTTCACATACATAATGTTGTTAAATAGGTGCACAATATGACCGGGGATGGGATCTAAAAGGGTTAAAAATGATTTTTTTCAATTTCATATCGAAATTGAAATGTGATTGTTAGAAGAAGAATCTTTATAAGGTTTAAACAAAATAATAAAAACTGTATTTTACTCTTCTATTTATCTTTTAATAGCTCAATTTATTGTTCAGTTCCTTAGTTAAATGTCCGTGCTGACAGGGTTCAGAACTTGGGATGCTGACAGCTCAGAAAATGCTTCCCAAAAAAAAAAAAATTAAGCGATAAAATGCCTAATTGAAGGACCAGTGTGCAACGTTTAGGGGGATCTATTGGCAGAAATGTGATATAATATTAATAAGTATGTTTTCTTTGGTATATAATCACCTGATAATAACAATTGTTGTGTTTTCGTTAGCTTAAAATGAGCCGTTTATATCTAGATAGGGAGCGGGTCCTCTTCACGGAGTCCATCATGTTGCACCGCCATGTTTCTACAGTAGCCCAGAACGGACAAACCAAACTCTGTGAACTTTTCCTTCTTGGGCCGGAGTCAATAACGTTACTCGCTCCTGTCGCCGCCGCTCTCTCTCTCTCTCTCTCTCTCTCTCTCTCACTCTCTTGCTTCACCACTCACTTCCCACGTACACAGGCACTCTCTACACACTGGCTCTGCTCCAGATGACCTTACGCTACTCTTACAATAACTGGCTCTAGAGAGGGATATTCACGTTTTCACATTGGCCACTTTAGTTCTCTAACACGCTTGGCACATGGGAGAGGCTTCAGTTGGTCGTAATCTCCTCACCTGTGTCTGTGATCACTTGGACAAATCCGTTCATTGTTTTTACCTCCTCACTGCCCTTTTCGGTAAACATTTAGAAGTTCATCGGGTTCATGTCAAGTGTCACTTTGCAAGAATTCAAAGAATGTTTGGAAACTCGTCACCGTTTCAATTTTCCGACAATTTATACCATTAAACCATTGTTACCACAGCACAGATTCACAAACAACAAAAACACAGGAAATGATGTTTTTAACGATTTGACCACCTGCAAAACAAAGAGCCAGGCGAGACGTTGATGTTTTTTAAGAACGCCGATGAAACGCTGATTCTGGATGATTCTAACCCAAACTTTCTCTCCCAAAAGCAATCTGCATGCAAGGATGCAGCCTGGAGCACGGCGGGTGCAGCGTGCCGGGGGAATGCAAGTGAGTCGCCTCTCTCTCCGATCTTTCTTTCTTTCATTGTTTGTTTGTTTGTTCCAGTTTGTTCACGTTAACAGAGCGGCTGTCATCTGATGATGAAATATGCTCTTGTTTGGATGGAAAACTGTTTAATGAGGATACCAGGGGTGTACAGAGGAGGGGATAGCAGAGTGATGAGGCCATGAGGGAGGGCTGGGGGGGGGTTGTTGATAACATACCAAGCAGTCTAACCTCCCCCCCATCCTCGTTCTGTGAAGTGCTCCCCCATCCACTCTGATCCAGAAGCCATTGTTCTGCTTCCTGTTCTAAAGCTGGCCTGCTCTCGCCCACACACACACACACACACACACACACACACACACACACACACACACACACACACACACACACACACACACACACACACACACACACACACACACACACACACACACACACACACACACACACACACACACACACTTCCTCCCTCTAATGTCTGCAGCCCACATCACCTCTTCCTATCTTAGGCCTTGTTATGGCTGCCACTCGCCTGTTGGGAAGAGTTGATCCCACCCAATGAGCTGCAGGCAGGGATGCAGAGAGGTGATGAGGGGGTTAACTCAGCTAAAGTGACACATTTTAATAATGTATGTATATATTTATTATTGTTAAATCAATGAACAACACAAAACAATGACAGATATTGTCCATAAACCCTCACAGGTACTGCATTTAGCATAAAACAATATGCTCCAATCATAACATGGCAAACTGCAGCCCAACAGGCAACAACAGCTGTCAGTGTGTCAGTGTGCTGACTTGACTATGACTTGCCCCCAAACTGCATGTGATTATCATAAAGTGGGCATGTCTGTAAAGGGGAGACTCGTGGGTACCCATAGAACCCATTTACATTCACACATCTGGAGGTCAGAGGTCAAGGGACCCCTTTGAAAATGGACATGACAGTTTTTCCTCGCCCAAATTTAGCGCAGGTTTTGAGCGTTATTTAACCTCCTTCATGACAAGCTAGTATGACATGGTTGGTACCGATGGATTCATTAGTTTTTTTTGTTTCATATGATACCAGGATCTTCACTCTAGCTTTAAAACTGAGCACTATAAGCTCCGTTAATGTGATTGCTTTAATTCGTTAAAGCAATTAGTGGCGTTAACACATTATTGTCACGTTAACTACTTTCTGCTCACTGATGTCAAGAAATGTGTCATTTATTTATGTGTTTACAGTCCAGTCACACACAGGGAACTGTAATACGGCTGCTCGGTGGACTGTGAGCTCTTTAAAAAAAGGCTGACCGGGCGTTTGTTATGTGAACAGGAGAGAGGCGGCGGCAGCAGAGAGAAATTTAGATTTGATTACATGTGGAACTGAGCTGTACATTTAGACACAGTGGAGCACGAGAGCTTTAAAAAGACACACACACACACACACACACAGTGGCAAGTATGTGGAAACGGTAGGAGAGGGCGGGGGAGATGACGGAGGGGGGAGGGAGGTGAGGGATTTATACGGAGGCAGGTTTGATTTAGTTAAGATCTTGTAAAAAAAAAACATTTTTCAGTGGAAATGGCCAGAGGATCTGAGGAGAGAGGAACACCCTGGAATGTGCCTCAACATGTGATTTGGAGCTTCATCGCAATCAGTGGCACACACACACACACACACACACACACACACACACACTGCTGAGAAACAGGAAGACAAACATCCATCCAACCAGAAGATGGATACAGAGAGAATAAAAGCTTTTATTCTTGTAGATTTATACCGGGGCTGTCAAAGATAACTCCAAACGTATGCTAAATTTTGGCGAGGAAAAACTGTCACAACCATTTTCAAAGGGGTCCCTTGACCTCTGACCTCCAGATCAGTGAATGTAAATGGGTTCTATGGGTACCCACGAGTCTCCCCTTTACAGACATGCCCACTTTATGATAATCACATGCATTTTGGGGCAAGTCATAGTCAAGTCAGTACACTGACAAACTGACAGCTGTTGTTGCCTGTTGGGCTGCAGTTTGCCATGTTATGATTTGAGCATATTGTTTTATGCTAAATGCAGTACCTAAAAATGAGCATCAGTGCCTTGAAACAACAAAAACTAAGGCAACATTTGCACTAGAATCGAGGGAAATTAAGCTTTAAGAAACTACTTGAAACAAGCTGCTTTGTCAGTGGAAACAGGTGCAGTGGAGTATTTTTCTCAATTTCTAAATAATAAAATAGGGCTGCAGCTAATGATTATTGTTATTACTGATTAAACTAATGTCAAAAATTATGTGAAACATGTCCATCAAAAGTAGGGCTGCTATTTTAATCCATTGACAGCTCTAATACATACATATAAATACATATATACAGAAGTTAATGAACAAATAAATGTGAAAATATTTATAATTATTCTTTTATACTTTGTTATTTGTCTTTATATTTCTTTTACACATTTATTTTCTTATTCTTTTACAGATTTATTCTCTTTTTATGGCACTGCTATGACTCCATAATACATGGGGGTAAAATTATAATAATATAAATATAAAGATTATTCTGTTTGTGGCGTCGGATGTGAATCTGAAAGCTCCAGAAACAGATAGAAAGTTGAGATTATTTTTTCAAACATCTCGGCTCGTTTCTAACTAAATATGAGGAAGTGTCAGAGCTGATAGGAATGATGACAATAAGACATATCCTTTAGGTAAACAATACAATCAAACTGTTACTAAACACATGAGAGTGAGTGTGATGTCAGAGGAAGAGAGAAACAGACACTGAAGGGTTAAAGACAGAGAAAAGAAAAAGCAGCCTGGCAGAAGAAAACTAAAAATGTGTGTTTGGTATCTTGTTTCTTACACACAGCGCATTCACAACCTACGCTCCCTCATGTGACACTACTAAACATGTAGCTAGGCAACAGCGGGCTACACACACACACACACGCACACGCACACGCACACACACACACACACACAAACACACACACACACACACACACACACACACACACACCTCAACCCCGGCCCACCGTCCCGTCCTCTGGGTGTGGTCTGTCTGAGGGGGCAGCAGCAGCAGGGGTTTGTGGGCAGGCGGGGGGTATTTTAGTCTCTCCGGCTGGCCCCCTCGCGGCCCCTTCCATTGATGGGACGGCAGCAGCAGCAGCAGCCCGGCGACGGGGCTTGTGGGTAATGCCACCCTTGGCCCTGTGGCTGGCCCCGAAACCATTTCCCCTGCTCTCTCCCACACTGCAGCCAGACAGACTGTCCACGCTGCCACCGCTGCCGCACGGCTGACAGTGTGCAGGGCACCGCCGCCGACCGCAGTGCCGGACAGTAGTAGTAAACAACGCACGGCTCTGTCACACACACACACACACACACACACACACACATAGCTGGGCTTCACTCACAGATTAAAGTTGTTGCGGTCGTGCATGCAGTTAAAGGTTTCAGCTTACAAATTGTGCATGAAACAAAAGTTGTTGTGCACGCTTCAACGTCACCAGATCTGAGTCCTGGCTGCAGGTTTATTATATAAATACACATATAGAGGTGTTTAAATACAGAAATATAAATAGCATTGGATCAAGATCATTGGAGATATGTTCTTTAGATGAACAGACACGGAGCTGGTAGGAGAAGGGTTTGGTCGGCATCCATTTTGAAGTGTTTGTGAGCCACAGTGGAGGGACGGTGGTGGTGGTGGTGTTGGTGGTGGTGTTGGTGGTGGAGGAAGGGGTGGGGGAGTTGTTCCCTAAAATAGCCCCCGACGGAGAAATGACAGGACAGGTGGGGCAAGGTTACCACTGGCCTTGGAATAACAGAGTGCTGCCATAAACCAACAGATTAGCTAACCCTCCGCCGGCCTCCCCCTTCGAGACGACGAACCCTCGTTCCACAAACCCGCCGCCGCTCATTCCAAGTTTGACCTCCACGGAGAGGAGACACGCAACACACGACACGGCTGCAGATAAAAAAACAGCTTCTTAGCAGGTCACTTTTGTCTGTAATCGAGTGGTTGACGTCTTATTTTCTAAACAGTGCTGAGACAACAGCTTGCTCTGGTTTCAGCTTCTCCAATGTGACCAGTTTTTACTATTATTGGCTAAAATAAGCAAATCTTGGTACTTCTGATTAGGGCTGATAAGTAATTGAAATTATATTGATTAAAGTCACAGGAGGTGCAATATTTGTTTAAGGTGAATTGTGTGTAAAAATACCATTTTAAATTAAATATTGTGTTGCTGCAGACGTCCTGGCCTTCACATCATATTCTACTGACTTAAGAAAACATCTTTGCTTGGTATAGATCCCCTCAATCACACTTCTGTTGTGTAAACTGCTCAGAAACCCCCTTATTGTTCAATTCCTCTGAATGCTCTAGGTCTCTAGTTTGATCCATCCATCCTCTGAATGCTCTAGGTCTCTAGTTTGATCCATCCATCCTCTGAATGCTCTAGGTCTCTAGTCTGATCCATCCATCCTCTGAGTGCTCTAGGTCTCTAGTTTGATCCATCCATCCTCTGAATGCTCTAGGTCTCTAGTTTGATCCATCCATCCTCTGAATGCTCTAGGTCTCTAGTTTGATCCATCCATCCTCTGAATGCTCTAGGTCTCTAGTCTGATCCATCCATCCTCTGAATGCTCTAGGTCTCTAGTCTGATCCATCCATCCTCTGAATGCTCTAGGTCTCTAGTCTGATCCATCCATCCTCTGAATGCTCTAGGTCTCTAGTCTGATCCATCCATCCTCTGAATGCTCTAGGTCTCTAGTCTGATCCATCCATCCTCTGAATGCTCTAGGTCTCTAGTCTGATCCATCCATCCTCTGAATGCTCTAGGTCTCTAGTCTGATCCATCCATCCTCTGAATGCTCTAGGTCTCTAGTTTGATCCATCCATCCTCTGAATACTCTAGGTCTCTAGTCTGATCCATCCATCCTCTGAATGCTCTAGGTCTCTAGTCTGATCCATCCATCCTCTGAATGCTCTAGGTCTCTAGTTTGTGGCTGTAAAGTTTCATGAGGCTGTGATTATCCTAGAGGTCACCACAGGTCATTTTATACAGTGAGGTCAAGTTTCAAATGAAATGAAATGGCTTCTATGGAGACTAACATCATCACACATGAATATAGTTGGGCTCATTGGATAAACAAGAGTCTCAGCTTTACAGCTTAACATTTATGTGATTCAAGACTGTTTAGGGACCCCAGTATGCAGAAATATTCAAGCACATCATTTTAGAATAGGTGAAGATAACTTGATGATCATAAAGTGGGCATGTCTGTGAAGGGGAGACTCGTGGGTACCCATAGAACCGATTTACATTCACATATCTTGAGGTCAGAGGTCAAGGGGACCCCTTTGAAGATGGCCATGCCAGATTTTCCAGTTTGGAGCATTATTTAGCCTCCTTAGTGACAAGCTAGTGAGACATGGTTGGTACTCTAGTTTTATTATTGATCCCACTACAACCACCAAAAGAGCTATTAATGCGTTAAAGAAATTAGTGGCTTTAAAAATAATTTGCGTTAACGCGTTATTAGCGCGTTAACTTTGACAGCCCTATTATTTTTACTTACAGCAACACTCAAACATGAATGTTTGCATGTGTTGTAAGCTGTATGATGGGACACTCACACACTGAGGAATGTCCTGTGGCGCCGTGCGTCCTAAGATTAGCTGCAGTAAACGCCTCATTCACCTTCATGAAGACGTTCTGTCCGGCTAATTACTGCTGTGACATTCAGCTGCCGCTCAATCAGCTCTCCTGCTGTTTCCTCTTCTCTTTCTACTCAACATGTGTCCTGCATGAAGAACTATTCCTCTTTTTTTACACACCAGTTGGTTAAATTACTTCCCTGCAGCATTCTCCGTGTTTACCAGGGGACGTTTAGCTGGCCCGCTGCCCGACGCCGAGCGCTCCTCTGTGTCTTCACACATTGTAAAAGTATTAACTTACTCGTTTGTTATCACTTCGTAGCTATCACTGTTTTCCATGGCCAACCCTCCCCTGCGTTATGAAGTGCATCTGTGAGCCTGATATTCCCTCAGGCTGGAGCTGTAAATAAGAACACATTGTCAGTGTGCTTGTGAAATAACAGGCACTTGTTTTACTGAAAAATCGACTCAGCCACTGTTGCACCCGCTGAACTCTGTTCTCTGTGGACTGATTTATTAATATCAAGTATTTCACTGATATGGAACATTAGAAAATATTTCATCGTCCTGTTGTTCACCGTTGTGCTCTACCGACACACGAGACTGAACTTGATTGACAGGCATCGTGTTGATGAACGTTAGCAACATTAGCAGCTAAAATATCACTATATATTAGTGCAGTAATGTTGGCTGACCAAACGAAGGTCCCTCCATGAAGCGATGTTGATTCTCGTGTTAGCTTTTCCCGCTTCAGCCTCCCGACCGCGGTCAGAAGGCCGTAGTTTTGGCCTCCTGGGTCGGAGTCGATAACATTAGTCGCTCCGGAGTTAACCCACGCCGTCACTCCACTCAGCAGCAAACAAGACACGGGAAACCTCTGTTGATCTGGAGGAGCTGCAGCATTTATTTCTGCACAAACTGCAACTTCCACTGTTGTGGTGGTGGCTGGTCGTTTGTTGGCGTTAGCGGACTTTATTTGTAACCGAACGTTAGCTATGGTTGCACACTGTTAGCCCTGTAAGCGGAGCTGAAAGTAAAGGCACTCGCGAGCGCGCATAATCTCCCATCCGTTGGGGTTTTCCCTGAAAAAAGGTCCCGCATTCTTCACATTAAAAGTAGTCTACAGGCTGATAGAGGAAACCCAGAGAGTCACAGAAGGTTTAAAGGTTAACATGTTTTAGTAAAATGTACTTGTTAAAAAGTGAAGAAGAAAAATAAAGTTTAGTTTTGATGTTATGGGGAAAATACTCCCTTCTATCTGTAGTTTGGGGTTTCAGATCTCTTCAAGAAGGAAAGTAAGAAAGGAAGGTGGGAAGAAAGAGGGAAGTAATAAAAGAAAGAAGAAGTACACTACAGTACCAGTATTCCCCCCAGGTGTACACACAGTATATGTATCACTGTTAAACTGTTAAGCTATATAACTAACCGTCCTCTCCGCCGTGTGTTGTAGGTGTAACTACGGCTGGCAGGCTCCGCTCTGTGACGAGTGCTTGCCGTATCCCGGCTGTGTTCACGGTACCTGCAATGAGCCCTGGCAGTGCACCTGTGAGAAGAACTGGGGAGGGCTGCTCTGTGACAAAGGTCAGATCATCATCATCATCATCATCATCTCACAATATCTACACATATTATCCCTCAATCTGTTGGACATCTACAAGTGATGCAGGTCAAAGACTAAAAGGCCTCTTCAGGTCATTTGGATCATTCTAGAAGTTCATTTTGGTGGAAAGGAAACCAGTGGTGTACAGTCAGAAGTCTGAGACACTACAATATGATTTGCAAAACACATAAAGACAGAGTTATTGTGGAGTATTTTTGATTTCCATTATGTGCTCCTGTAAACCTCTGCGTTACGCCACATAAGTGGCATGAGGACACAGTGTGATTGGTCAAGACTCAGCAGACTAAAGTAGAAGTTGTATTTTCTGTAAATATGATCTTACATTGTTGTTTCTTGTAACCTGCAATCAAATGTTTCAAGAAAAACAAATAATGAAGTGGAGCCTGTAACAGCAGGTTGTTGTGTTGAACAGCTCAGAGCTGCAGAACGATGAGACGTAAAAGCCTTTAAATGATATTTAGATTAAATTCAGTGTTGTTCGCCGTGCAGATCTGAACTACTGTGGGACCAACCGGCCCTGTAAGAACGGAGGGACGTGTATGAACACCGAGCCAGACGAGTACAACTGCGCCTGTCCAGACGGCTACTCTGGCAAGAACTGCGAGATCGGTGAGTCTCTAAATCAAATAAACCAGGTCCAAAAATCCGTTTGGGGTAAAGTTCTGAGGAGCTGATGGAAGATTTATGAACATTCCTCCTCTTCTCTGAACTTTCCTCTCTCCAGCGGAGCACGCCTGTGTTTCCAACCCCTGTGCTAACGGAGGGACGTGCCATGAAGTCCCATCAGGCTTTGAGTGTCACTGTCCGGCAGGCTGGTCCGGGCCAACCTGCGCTAAAGGTGAGGCGGGGCAACGAGATCTACCATGTGGTTAACTTTGACAGCCATACTTTAAATGTGCCAGTTTTAGCCCAAAACTATTGGGCAGTATTTAGTATTTTACCACCAGATTTCTTATTCCTGACAATGTGTAGTGTACATCATTTATCAACATCGGTCTGATTTATATTTCAGACACAGATGAATGCGCCTCCAGCCCCTGTGCTCAGGGTGGAACCTGCATGGACATGGAGAACGGCTTCGAGTGCCTCTGCCCTCCACAGTGGACGGGCACGACCTGCCAGATAGGTACGTCACATTAATATATCTCACCAACAAAGATAACAAGGTGCTTTTTAGATTGTGTATAATCTGATTATTGCTAAATATCACGAGGTAATTTTCGAAATTTGATTCGGAACATTTTGGAGGGAAGAAAGTTTAGCATTTTTATATTGTTGCATGCTGGGTGATGTTTTGCTGTGAGAAAGCCGGTGTGTTTCTGTGTGTGTTGCACCAACAGTGAATGCATTGCGTCCCAATCCATTCCAGGAATCCCATTTGCTTGCAGAGTCCCGGTGTATCTGGGTGTTTGTTTATCCTGCCGTGTCGTCTAACCAGTAGTATTACTGCAGGAGGGCCACTAATTTCAAATGAGAGTGTGTGTGTGTTTGTGTATATGCACGCCCAACCGAGACACTTTTCATCTGCAACTCGAGCCAGGTGACTTGAGTAAAGCTAAAAATAACCTCCCGCCTGGCAACTGCTAGCCTTGGGACAAAATATACTCCAGCGGGGGGTTATCTTTGGCTCCAGACTGGGCGTAACGGGGGTTGTATGTACGCTAC
Source organism: Sebastes fasciatus (assembly GCF_043250625.1). NCBI lineage: Eukaryota > Metazoa > Chordata > Actinopteri > Perciformes > Sebastidae > Sebastes > Sebastes fasciatus. The sequence continues at coordinate 3,089,921 of NC_133809.1, read as the reverse complement.
GGTGAGGCGACGCCCCGACATAGCGGAGCCCTCACCCCCTTCGACCTCAGCCAGGAAACACTTTATAACCTGTAAACATGCGCGGGGGAGCAACCGAAATGCTTCGGTTTGTGTTACGGATTCCGTTATTCTGAGATCGCTTCCCCCTTTCAGGGAGCGGGGTGGTACCTGGGAGAGAGCGGGAACAGGAGGAGGGGTGGTGGTGGTAGTGCGGTGGGGAGGTTGGGGTTTTTGGGAATGGGTTGGGGTGTTTAGTTTCAGCAGCCCAACAGGTGCCGCTTACCTCCTGGGAGTAGTATTAATGCACTGTGTCGGTTTATAGTGAGCGCGGCGGCGTGGCGGGCGCGGCGATGGCTGCCTCTGAAACTGACCACTTGGAATGCCGCAGGTCGGCCTTCAGGGAATGCAATAGAGAGACATTAACCCCCGAGGGAGGGGGTGGGAGGGTGAGGATAGAGAGCTGTGGAAGACATGAAACCCTGTCAGACATGAACTTCACCCTGGAAATGTTCTGGCAATCTAGTGGCAATGTTTGAAAAAAGACCCCGAGTCGTTTACCCATAAAAGTCATGAAAGCAACCTGACTACATGGTAGCAGGTTACACCAGAATAAATAAATATGCATATTAGAGACTTTAAATGTTCCACACTGTAATAAATGTCTCACTTAATCATTTCTATTACACAAAGATTTAATTTGTGCCCACAAAACCAAGCCCTCCTTCAGTCAGCTTGGTTCTCTATTGGCTATCGTTCTTTCCCTCGTGACTGCGTCATCGCCATCTAACATGTTTAATATTTACGATTTGTGTGTACCCGGCATTACTGAAAGAACAAAAGCCAGTTTAGTAACAGGTAGATAAAGATAGCAATGTTACAGAGTAAATGTCTGAAAGGGGTGTGAACAGAAGCTCCCCAAACAAAGGAAACAGTTAGAAGTCAGAGTTGAGAGCAGACCAGCAGTCTTGGTGTGTTGTTGAACATGAAGCTTGGCTTGGTGACGGGGCTTCTGAGCAGGTTCTCGGCTCTCTCATTCATTCTCTCTCTTTCTTTGTCTCTCGTCTCCATTTTTGCAGACGTTAATGAGTGTACAATGGGGAAGCCTTGCCGCAATGCTTACATTTGCAAAAACTTGATTGGTGGATATCACTGTGGATGCTTTCGTGGATGGGTTGGCCAGAACTGTGACTTCAGTTAGTATACATCCAGCTAATTATTAGTCTTCAGCTTCTTTCCACCTACTGTAGCCTACCTGTAGCACCGTTCCACCTACTGTAGCCTACCTGTAGCCTACCTGTAGCCTACCTGTAGCACCGTTAGAGACCCGAGGACAGGCCTCTCAGCTGGCTAGCTTCTGTTCCACCAGCTTCATCTCACTTCTCATTCATTTATCAGTATTTCTGAAAGGCTAAAACATGTTTCTTGGGGTTTTCAGTCCCTATTCTAAGAGAAAATGGGATATACTAGTATATTGGGCAGTAAAATGTGAACATTTCATCAATTTAACCAAGAAAAACTTTCATTATTTTATTAGCATTAGGCTTTGACAGAACACTGATGGACAGTTGTTGCTGGCAATGCTATCTTAATAATCTTATCTGATAGTCTCGAGTAAATACTAGTTTATCTTGTGGGATAAATAACTTGTGCTTTCTTGCTTAAATTGGCAAGTTGTTTAAATTGTACTATCTAGTATAGTAAAATCGTTACTAAGGACCAGCTCCTATGGGGGTTTGATAGCATGCTAATGGCTAAGACCCATGGGATATGTTGTTGTTGAACGTTAGCAAAATAATCTGAGCTTTTCTTGCTTAAAATGGCAGTACAGTATAGTATACAGTATAGTACATTAGACAGGAAACAAACGATTTAAGAAACCCTGTATTAAGTTAAAGATGCTAGTGGAACAGAGGCTAGCTGGCTAAGGAGTCTGGACTCCTGCTCTCCATTCATCCTCCTTTCTCTTGCCTCTCAGATATCAGTTTATACCTGCCCTACCCTGTTCCTAACTCTTCTAAACTATTAGACTAAACGTTTTGACTTCTGCAGTTTGGTTTCGTTGCATGTTCTCACTGCACCTTCTGAACCTGCATCTGACATTTCCCCAGGCATGGATCACTTTGCTTTGCATGTTCAGGCACCGATGCATGTTCCACTTCCCAATTTGTCAAACTGGAACCTCATGTTTCATCTGTTTGTTTCCCTCCCAGATGTGAACAGCTGCCACGGTCAGTGTCAGAACGGAGGGACCTGCAAGGTGAGATTCATAAATGTCAAACGTGGAGTTTTTATAGCTTTCATAAACACCGAGGTCTTTGTTGATTTTTTTTATATGTTTAATGTAACATGACACGGTAAGTGAGGTGGAAAAAGACTCTATCAAAGTCCCTGTCAGAACAGAAAAAGATATGCTCAAGGGGATTATGGTTTTGAAACGTTGGCTGCCAACTTGTACTGCCTGAAAGGTGTTTTTTTCCTTTTCTAATATTGGTAATTAAGATCAAATAAAATAAGGTGCTGTCAGGAGGACTGTAATGAAGTGCAAGTAAATGTTTTGACCAATTAAACCCAGTTATCTGTTTAGCTCAGTGTTGATGTTCTGAAACTCAACTAAGTCCATAAAATATCACACTGAGCTCAACCGGATGTTTGGGGATATGCAGGTGCTTCTCATTTCATCTGAAAAAAAGAGTATAAATTGGAAGTTCTGCCACGTTGATCGTCTGCTTTTGAGTGAAATGTGACAGCAGAGTTTTTGTTCCAGGAGGGGCCCAGAGGTTGTGTTTGCCTGCCGGGATTCATTGGTCGGCACTGCGAGGTTCAGAGAAACCGCTGTGCCAGCAGTCCGTGTAGGAACGGCGGGCGCTGCCACGCCCTGCTGGACGGGTTCATGTGTGAATGTCCGCAGGGCTTCGCTGGTACAACCTGTGAGGTGAGGAGGACTGGATCCAGCTGGTAACATAATAGTTATAAATAATTGTTGGTGAGAACCTACCTCTACCTCCCTGTTTTCTATCTCTAGGTGCAGAATGACCCCTGCAGCCCGAACCCATGCCACAATAAGGCCCAGTGCCACAGCCTGATAGGTGACTTCTACTGCAGCTGCCCCGACGATTACGAGGGCAAAACCTGCTCAGAGCTCAAAGACCACTGCAAGACCAACCAGTGTCAAGGTAACACAGCATCCTGGAGAGTCCTCTTCTCTATGATTTCAAGCTTTAAGTAAGAAACCTTCCAGTGCTGATCATCTCTTTTGTTCCACTTCTGTAACCCCTAGTGATTGACAGTTGCACCGTAGCCGTGGCAACCAACGACACCCAGAAGCGGGTGTGGCACATCTCGTCCAATGTGTGCGGTCCCCACGGCCGCTGCATCAGCCTGCCTGCCGGGAACTTCAGCTGCTCCTGTGAGCCGGGATTCACTGGCACCTACTGCCACGAGAGTGAGTCATTATTAGTTCGACCAACACACACACACACACACACACACACACACACACACACACACACACACACACACACACACACACACGCACACAACACACACACACACACACACACACACATACACACACACACACACACACACACACACAGACTATATTTATCACCGGTTACCAGCACTGGGAACAACATGATTCTTACGGTAATTCAGATCCAGCTTCACTAATCATCACTCTCTTAGTTTAGTAACACAAAAAGGAAATCCGGAGGAAAACATAAACAGGAAAATGCTGCAAAATTCTTTCACATCCAATTTTGGTTTTGCACTCTCACAGGATGCTTTTCAAATTCTCCAACAAACGCACCAATTTTCTCTAATTCTCAAAAGCTGATGGGAACAGGACCAAAAATAGTTTTGTAAGACTTGTGTTTACTTCTGATATATTCACATTTTATACACAAATCTAATGCTTATACTAGGCACGGGACGATATGAGAAAATTCATGTCATGATTATCCTGTCCAAAATTATTTTTACGGTATCCCAATAATTATCAAAATACTTAATTAAAATGGCACTAAAACATACTTGCATCCCTTTACCTTACATTTTGTTAAGAAACAAATATGTTTATTGCATCACAGGTAGGACACACATAAGGGAAAATGTACAGCGAGCCGGTGCGCGTCGGGGTGCAGCATCACCCTGTCAGGGATTCTTTCACAACAATGACCCGCTAGCTGTACATTATCCCGCTTATTACACGGCTACTTACTGAAGAAATCAATATTTTGACACAAAAAACGGTCCGCCAGAGTCCGACATCTGAACTGCGCCCATAGCAACGGTCTGTTATACATAGCAACGGTCTGTTATACAGAAATAACAGACCGCGGAACGCTGTGATTGACCAATCGGAATCGAGTATTCAACACAGCTGTGTAATAAATGTATATAGTGAACATCCCTTTTAATGAAAAACAAACAATCTTAAATAAGATAATCATAAATCTTAAGGTCCCCCTGCATAAATACAGTATAAATAAATATATCTTTCTTACATGATAATGTAAATCAGGCTCTATATTTCACTTCTCTACTACAATAGCAAGCTAGACAGCTTTTTCACCAAGTCACTCGTGATGATATTCACGATTATTCTGATAATGTAATTCACCAAATCAATATATATATATAAAATAAAAGTCCCATCCCTAGCTCATACAGCTGGTGAGCATAATTAGAGTTAATCAGACAGTAAAACCATAACAAAAACCTGAGCTGCAACCATAAATGAAAGAAAATGTAGGAACATACCAACATATGTGTATCCAAGAACAAAAAAAATCAAATAAAGGCAAAAAGCAGGAATATTTGGAATTCTTTGGATTTTATGCTTTTTTTTAAGTGGAAGTGAATCAGTCAACCAAGTTAAGCTGATTTACTAAATGGATTTCCACTCTAATGAATATAACAAACATGACAAATAAAAGCATTTAAAAGAAAAAAACAAGCTTAAATGTGTCATATAATTGTTCATTAGAGTGGAAATCCATTAAGTAAACCAGCTTAACTTGGTTGACTGATTCACTTCCACTTTAAAATTGAATCATGAATCAAAAATGAATCAAATTTAAACGAATATCTTGAGATCTGTAAACATGTCTCCTCTCTGTCTGCAGATATTAACGACTGTGCACCATCCCCCTGTAAGAACGGAGGCACTTGCATCGACGGGATCAACACTTTCCAGTGTTTCTGCCCAGATGGCTGGGAGGGAAGTCTGTGTGATGTCGGTGAGTGTCTCATAGAACTGGTCTTTTTGATGAGCAACAGCACAGATATGCAAATTTGAAGAAAGAGCCTTTTGCTAAGTCATGCTGCCAGTGAGTCACATATCCTGGGAGAATCAGCAGAAGACTGATCAACAGTCTAGACAAAACAATGGAGGATTTGTTTTGGAGATTCAAGGAAGTGGAAAAATAACTTAACTTAATCAGCTGAGTCATTCTAAATCTGTTTTCTACCTGGCGTACTGTTAATTATATTAGTTGGTGTGCACATTTGCAGATGACACTGTTACTTATACTTATGTTTTGAGATGATCTTAACTTTAATATAAGTAATAGTAGCATACAGTTAATTACATTAGTTGGTGTGCACATTTGCAGATGACACTATTACTTATATCTAAACTTTAATATAAGTAATAGTGTCATCTGCAAATGTGCACACCAACCAATGTAATTAACTGTATGCTACTATTACTTATATTAATGTTTAGAGATGATCTATTTGAAAAAAAATCTTGATTTGGTTATTAAAACTATACCAAACAAATATCAATATAGCAATCTTAGACATCTCTTGCAAGTCAAACAATCACATGCAAGGGCGCAATCTTAAAGTTTGTAAGAGTGTGAGTTACTTTTGTGCTTCCAGACTATAGACTAAGTAAGTAAGGTGTAAGTGGATGTAGTCACCGTGACGTCACCCATTTTGAAGCCTCGAGTTTGGCATTTTGCCCATCGCCATCATGGTTTTTGTCCCCATCCTGGTTTCCCCGTCCCCTGTTTTATGGTCTATTTGACTCTAAATGGGACCATAGTTTACTAAATGAACATCATGCTGTATTGAAGAAGACTTGAAACTAGATATTGAGACCATAAACTCATGTTTACAATGTTTACCGAGGTAATAAATCAAGTGAGAAGTAGGCTCATTTTCTCATAGACTTCTATACAATCAGACTTCTCTTAGCAACCAGAGGAGTCGCCCCCTGCTGGCTGTTAGAAAGAATGACAGTTTAAGACACTTCAGCATTGGCTTCATTTTTCAGACCCGGAGGTAGCCGCCTCTTCTGGACATTTGAGGAATGTAGCTTATTAATTAATTATATTAATTACTATTAAATAATTTGACTTCCAGATGTGAATGAGTGCAAAAGGAACCCCTGTCAGAATGGAGGCCAGTGTGTCGACCTGCTTAACGACTACTACTGCAACTGTGTGGACAACTGGAAAGGAAAGACCTGCCACTCACGTAAGTTAATATATGTATGTGTGTGTGTTTGGGATTGTTAAAGCTACTACGAGGAACTTTGATTTTGTGTTGATTTTGGCGGTCCCTGTGGACAAAAGTGGTAGTGTTTCCGAGCACCAGAGTCCCTTTACAAAACCACTCATTTTACTCATTGCAGGGTCTGACAGTCTGCCCCGCTCAGTCCTGGTTCTGCCCGCTGGAGTCTTTCACGGGGAATCTGTCCCGATGACAGGCATATAGAAACCATCTCGCTGATGGTCTTGTTTGCTTATGTAGGTCATATAGAGGCATCAATATCACATTGAGACTGTTTCATTACCAGTTAAAAGTTCCTCACAGTAACTTTAAGGAAAAATAAGGAACTATACATACAGTGTGTGTGTGCAGTTTAAATGGGCATTTCATCCCCTGCTTTGTTATGAGATGAATTTTGATAGTTAATTGCAATAGTTTGTGAAAATTATTATTTAAGTTGTTAAAGTGCAGCAAATAAGTGAGTGAACCTAAAGTCAAGTAGAGCCCGTGAAGCCGAGTAGCGTCTTTGTCCTCAGTTTCCACGTTCTCCAACATGTCAGGTCTTATGTTTTTTAACTACCTCAGCCTCTTACTGAGGCACGATGCCCTCGCTGGTTGCTGTGCAGGCTTGTTCTCCTCTCTGACGGCGTCTCTGAACTGTATCTTGGAGCCAAAGTAATCGTTACCCAATTCTGGCACAGAGTCAAAGAGTTTGAAATTTATTTATTTTTTTTTTTCCATGCTGCCTCGTTTCAGGTGAGAGCCAGTGCGACTCCACTACCTGCAGTAACGGAGGGACGTGTTACGATAACGGAGACTCCTTCCTGTGCAGCTGCCCCTCAGGCTGGGGTGGCAGCACCTGCAACACAGGTCGGCATAATACTGATGTGATATTACGTAGTTATGATCTGTGATCACAGGCCAAAGAAAGCAGCTCTCCCGCTGTGGGCTGGTCAGAATAAAAACATTTTCATGACGGGGAATTGTTGGTTTTGTTTTTCAGCCAAGAACAGCACATGTGACTCGGGTCCGTGTGAGAACGGAGGGACGTGTGTCGGAGGAGGAGACACCTTCACCTGCATCTGCAAGGACGGATGGGAGGGACCCACCTGTGCACAAAGTAAGTCACTGTTAGACGCCATGTTCAAGTCATACAGTAAGGGATGGATGCTAGAGATGGGATCAATATTTACAGCTCAAGAGCATCATCAGACAAGTCAAGATAGTTGCATGATTGTAGAGATGGTTGTGTAAATGCTAAAAATAGACACATAGTTTGTGTCTAGAAGGTAACCAGCAAATTGCGAAATCTGGCAAAAACTCTTACAAGACTTGCTGCCCGACGAGCTATCCTAACCTTAACTATTCAAGATCAATGCCTAACCTCAACCATCTCGCAAAAGTTACCCAACTCATGGGTTACCTTCTAGACACGACCAAAATAAATTTGTGTTTGATCAACTTGAAAGAAGGACTTTGGCTGAGTTTAGCTGCCAAATATCTGGTGCCAAATTAGATGGATCAGCACTTTCCGATAAATCTTAGGTTCCCTTTCATAATTACGACTAATTACGAATAATATTCGTTAATAATTAAAGTAACAATCTCGAAGATCTCTGTTTTGTTCTCTGTGGCGGCGCCTATGGCAATAACCAGTAATTGAAGGTGTGTTTTTTGATCTCACTTCCCAGAGATTGCCGTTTGTGATTTTTCCCAGGAATGTCCCCACAGACATGCCAGTTCGTAATACTACAAATACAAGAGCTTTCATCAGTGGGCCATAGGCTCAATCACCATTTTGTTACCTCATTTGGCGATAGATAGTGACTTAAAGGGAACAGTGTGTAGCATTTAGGGGGCATCTATTGGCAGACATGGAATTTCATTAGTGTAAAACCACCTGAAATTAAGAATCGTTGTGTTTTCGTTACCTTAAAATGAGACGATTATATCTACATAGGGAGCGGGTCTTCTTCATGGAGTCCGCCATGTTCCTACAGTAGCCCAGAACGGACAAACTAAACACTGGCTCGGCCACCGTAGTTTTCTTACACACTTGGCACACGGGAGAAGCTTCAGTTGGTTGCAATCTACAACCTCACCACTAGATGCCGCCAGATCCTACATACTGTATCTTTAAGGCCCAGACACACCAACCCGACATCAAAGAACTAGCGGCGACGAAGGCCGACCTTTAAGCCTCCTCACGTCTCCCTTGTCCTGGTCAAAAAGTTGCACTCGAACACATCGCAAAGACTACTGACAACGGCCTGTTAGCACGTACGTTCAGGTCCTGCGTGAGGAAATAACTCTCCACACCAGCAGGTAGCGTTAGTCTGTATTCATCATTCAAAAAGGGAAACGGAAAGACCGAGGATGGCGGATATACAAGCTGTTGTTATGATACGTACATAAAACGAAGCGGCGTCTGCCGACCATTTTCACGCCACTCTCACTCACCGCTTAGCTTCATTCCAGATGTTCATGTCTCTGTGAAAATATGCGTTTCTCTTCTCGTGTACTGATTCGTTAAAGCTGAACAACAGCCAATCAGAGAGTGATTTCTCTCACTGACGAGCTCGACCGCCGATTCAAATCAAATGAATCGGCTCCGACACGGGCAGACTAGAGCCGATGGTGCAGGACACACTGCAAAAAGTAGTCCGACAGACGCTCACCAACGACCCCAAACTGTCCCGATGGCCGACCGTCAGCTTTGTGTGTCAGGACCTTAAAGTTACTGCTTTTTTGACAACCTCTCATGCACCTGAAACCGTTGATTAAAAGGGGAAATGATCTGACCAGGTTTCACTGTTTTGCAGGAAATGTAAAAGTTGCTGGTTGTCATTGGGTCTTTTTTTTATCTCTCTTGCAGATGTCGACGACTGCAATCCACATCCCTGGTAAGACAGACTTATTTACATTATCATACTGGACATTTTTTAACAGAAATTAAATATTCTCCTGTTTTTGGCAACTAGTGGTTGTGGATTTAATCTTCATGGAGACGTTCAACAAACATTACTGAAGGCTGTCAGCTGCTGTTTTTTGGCTCTCTCTCTGTTTGAGTTGGATTCTTTTTAACTAATGCTACAAACAGCATAAATCCACCTGTAGAAGCGTGTTTAAGGTGTCAAACATCTTTTTATTGATCAGTTGGATGATATCTTCATCTCTATTCTGTACATGCACACACAGTTCATCGCCTGTTTTGGTGTTGAATATGAATAATTCTCCTCTTGTTGTCTGATTGTAAATTAAACTTCACCTCACTTGATCTCTGGGAGTTGATCCCTCCGAGGTGGTCTGAACTGCAGCCCTATATTAAAGCATTTATCATGGCTGGGTGCGGCACCTTTGATCCTCGCCCTCGCTGTTATTAACGTAGAAACATCGGCCCGGTTTGACTTTTGAATCTTTTGTGAGTCACTCTGGATGGATTCCAACAAGCTGAGCTGCATCGTTTCGACCTGAGGATATGAAACAGAGTGTTGGTAGCAGCTACAGCGACTCTCACACTTTGCTCTCATCCTGCAAAACTGATGTTATGCATCCGAGATTTTCACTTTTAAGATTGAGAATGCGAGGTTGCGTGAGGATTTGCTGCTTTTCTCTGATTTATTTAAATCTTTTGGGGTTTTGGGCTGTTAGTCGAACAAAACAAGACATTTTTACCAGAGCTGTCAAAGTTAACATGATAATAAAGCCACACATTTCTTTAACACATTAACACAATAACAAAGATACTGGTATCATATGAAACTAGAAAACCTAAGGAATCCATTGGTACCAACCATGTCATACTAGCTTGTTGTGAAGGAGGCTAAATAACGCTCCAAACTTGCACAAAAGTTTGGCGAGGAAAAACTGTCATGACCATTTTCAAAGGGGTCCCTTGACCTCTGACCTCCAGATATGTGAATGTAAATGGGTTCTATGGGTACCCACGAGTCTCCCCTTTACAGACATGCCCACTTTATGATAATCACATGCAGTTTGGGGCAAGTCATAGTCAAGTCAGCACACTGACACACTGACAGCTGTTGTTGCCTGTTGGGCTGCAGTTTGCCATGTTCTGATTTGAGCATATTGTTTTATGCTAAATGCAGTACCTGTGAGGGTTTCTGGACAATATCTGTCATTGTTTTGTGTTGCTAATTGATTTGCAATAATAAAATTATACATATATTTACATAAAGCAGCATATTTACCCACTCCCATGCTGATAAGAGTATTAAATACTTGACAAATCTCCCTTTAAGGTACATTTTGAACAGTAAAAATCACACAATTGTAGGAAACATCAGGGACTCCTGACAGCTTCTCTGTATCAGAGAAGCTACCCAGGACAAAAGCGTCCTCCCCTCCTCACCCTCCTCACCCTCCTCAATCTCCTCTACCATGACTGACAGGTGGATTAGTGGTGGATCTGGTTTTGGGAGGAGAAGGGGGTCAGGAGAGTGTGAAGAGAGAGACGCCCCTCTCACCATTCAGCAGCCTCGACCTGGGGGGGTAGCTGAGAGGGGTGGAGGTGTTGGGGGGGCTCAGTATGTGGTCAGCAGGGATTTACATATGAAGTCTGAACATTGATCTGGGATCAGCCTCAAGCCTGCCGACACTCTCAGAGTCTCTGGAAACTCTGCGGGAAAATCAAAAGTCTGAGAGTTTGTTGTCTCTGACCTCAGTGGGTTAATATGGTCTTATAGTAGTGGAGCTGTTTCTGTAGTGAGTTCTAACCTTACCTGTTACAGTCATCAGCAGGAACCGCTGGAAATACTTTATCTTCTTCACTTTCCTAATAATTTACTACAAACTGGTCAAGTTTTCTTGACATGATGTAATGCTGGAGTCGTCGTAGTGAAATGGAGAAAGATTCAAAACGGATGATAAGTGACTCTTTTATTAGATCATAGTTCTAGAGAAAAGAGAAGTTATATTGGTGAATCTAATTGTGACATTGAAACTTCCTGGGGAATAACCAGTTTCATATGAACTCCTTTTTAGGAAATTCTTAGAAAGTGAGGTAACTAGAGCTGTCAATCGATTCAAATAGTTAATCACGATTAATCGCACATTTTTTATCTGTTCTAAATGTACCTTAAAGAGAGATTTGTCAGGTATTTAATACTCTTAACAACATGGAGTGGACAAATATGCTGCTTTATGTAAATGCATGTATATATTTATTATTGTAAATCAATGAACAACACAAAACAATGAAAGATTTTGTCCAGAAACCCTCACAGGTACTGCATTTAGCATAAAACAATATGCTCAAATCATAACATGGCAAACTGCAGCCCAACAGGCAACAACAGCTGTCAGTGTGTCAGTGTGCTGACTTGACTATGACTTGCCCCAAACTGCATGTGATTATCATAAAGTGGGCATGTCTGTAAAGGGGAGACTCGTGGGTACCCATAGAACCCATTTACATTCACATATCTGGAGGTCAGAGGTCAAGGGACCCCTTTGAAAATGGCCATGACAGTTTTTTCCTCGCCAAAATTTAGCGTAAGTTTGGAGCGTTATTTAATCTCCTTCATGACAAGGTAGTATGACATGGTTGGTACCGATGGATTCCTTAGGTTTTTTAGTTTCATATGATACCAGTATCTTCACTCTAGCTTTAAAACTGAGCCCACTACAGTGTTGAATGTTCATAAGGGTTCAGTTTGTTTTGGGGGGTTTCTGGTCTGCAGCAGCAGTGACTTCACGTGTTTCTTCCTGTTTCTTTTCCTGCAGCTACAACGGCGGCATCTGCGTCGACGGTGTGAACTGGTTCCGCTGCGAATGCGCTCCTGGATTCGCCGGACCGGACTGCCGCATCAGTGAGTCCCTGGGAACTGGAGGGGGGGGTTGTGGTGTGTGGAGGGGTCAGCCGGGGCCGGGGGGGGTCAGAGGTGAAAGGTCGCGGCGGGGGGGAGCGTGAGCCGATTGTTTCAGGGCGACAGATTAGGAAGCCTTTTAGGAAGACAGTCTTAACCTCTCCCCTCTGCCTCTGAGCCGAGGTCAGAGCGGGAGGCTCCGTCAGACGGGTCGGTGCGCTCTCCCGCGGCCTTCTGGGAGAAATCTCCTCAGAAAAGCCCTTTCAGAACCAGAGTGTTATCCAATTGAAGCGTTTCAAACCAACCTGCTATAAAGCCATTGTGCTGAGAGCGATCCTCTGGATTCCATCAGTCATTGAAGATGTTTGAATATAACGTTGAAACCTCTCAAAGCTTCTCTCAGCTAAAGTTAAGCTGCAGAAAGAGAAAGACTTAAAGGAGAGACCAACAACGCTATAAGACCTGTGTGAAACGTAAAAGTTAAGACACTGAAAAGGTCCTGCAGCTCTGATTATTAATAAGTGTCACCAAACTCAATAAGAGATCATAGTTGTTACCTGGATGTTAATATTCTCCGTGCACGTGTTTAAAATAACAGCTCTGTGGTTTCTCTTCCAGACATAGACGAGTGTCAGTCGTCTCCTTGCGCCGAAGGTTCAACCTGCATGGATGAGATCAATGGCTACCGCTGCGTCTGTCCTCCGGGACACGCTGGAGCTCGCTGTCAGGAGTGTGAGTACCGTAAATATATCTTTATTAGGGTTGGTGGATTTCCTGCAGTACATCGGTTAAAGGGTAACTAAGGTATTTTTCAACCTGGACCCTATTTTCCCTTGTTTTTGTGTCTAAGTGACTAATTGGTCCAGTAAGTTACCCTTTAAATAAAGAATATTGACTACTTCCTTCTGTCCTCTCCTATATTCTCTCCAGTCATCGGACTCGGGAAGCCGTGTCGTCACGCCGGCCTGCAGTTTCCTCACGGCAGCCGGTGGGAGGAGGAGTGTAACGCCTGCCATTGTGTCAACGGATACGTTCACTGCTCCAAGGTCAGGCTCGCAGTAAAGACGCTGTTTTTATAATAACCTGTTGGTCATCCAGTTCTGTGAGTGAAATGACTGACCGCCGTGTTCTTCCAGGTGCGGTGTGGTCGGCGGCCCTGCCTCCTCCCGAAGGCTCTGCCTCCTCCAGACGTCAACCCTCCGTCGTGCCCCGGAGGCCACGAGTGCGTGGAGCATCAGTTCCTCACCTGCTTCTCGCCGCCGTGCCACCAGTGGGGTGTGTGTTCGACGCCCGATCCCCCGACGCCCCTGCACACCCAGTGTGAGCCCAACAGCGGTTACCTTGACAACAGCTGCGCTCGCATCACGCTCATCTTCAAGAAGGACAAAGTGCCGCAGGTGAGGAACTTTTTAGATAACGTAGTGAAGTTATAGAGGTGATATAAAATAGTAGCTTTTAATATGTTTATTTGTGGACTTAAGTCATTTTAAGAAGGACAATTTTAACTTTTCAACATTTTATTCACAAAACAATTAATGGAAACAGTGAAGACGTGGGCTCGAGCTTCAACTAAACTTTAGACTGATTTATAGCTGTACGTAGGCTCTACTCGTGAGCTGTTGTGTCTGCGTCGCTCTGCCAAAACGCTCGCTGGCGTTGGCGTCTCTACGCCGCTGTGTTCTTCGTGTACTTCAAACAATGGCGACTGAAACTGAGCTGATCATATAAATGTTGAACAACAGTTACTTTTACTGAAATTACTGCCAACGCAGAAAAGAGAGAAGACGTCGGAGGAGACGACCGTTGAACCCAGAGTCTGAAATTAGCACCTGCCAAATGCGGGTAAATTGTTGGCGGTGGCGGGTGAAATCATCAGGACACCTGCCACTTTGGCAGGCAGGGAAAACGCTAGTGATGGGAATAGAGAACCGGTTCCTAGTTATCTGAGTTCTTGGCATCTCATGCCTCCATGACTATTGATTCCTCTTTGATGCTTTCTGACAGTTACTCATGCACAATGACACATATGTACGCTGTATCATGTTTCAGTTTGTTTGGGGCCGTAGCCATGGTGGTGGAAAAAAAAAACACTCAACAGCATGGCGCTACTAAACCTGAGGGGATACACCCTATTTTTCCCTGATAATGCGACACTGTGAAGAACAAACCTGTGTTGAAATCAGCAGGAGGAGAGTTAAATAACAAAGCTACTAATGTTAGCGGAGGTGCCATTAAGTTATTATTATGAGACGTTCAAAGTCGGCTCAGGAAAAAGGACTATTGGGTGAAGGTGAATTACAACGTTATCACGATGTGTTCAAATGTAATCTCGTAAAATTGAGTTTTTGGTGAGAAAATTTAATAAATCCAGTTGTTAGGAGATGTTTTCACAACAATATGAAATATATAATAGAGAGAGAATTATGACCTAACTTAACTTAACTTCCTAACTTCATAACTAAGCAGCTTGCCAAGATTTTTTTAATCAAAGCAAATATTTAAATAATCGTAATGTTTTTAAAAGTGGCAGATCAAATTTCTGAGTTTCAGACAAAAAAAAATATTGGTCTTCCAGAGTGGCAGGAAGTGAAAACAGTTCAATTCAGACCCTGGTTGAACCGATTGACGCAGAAGGAGGGTGATTTTGCGTGGGAAGAAATGTGATGCTACCAAGCGGACCAATCACAGCTGCTGCGGTCTGCGTCGTCTACATTTTTCGGGAGGTGCATGTCAGGCTACAGGGAAGGCTACGCGTCAATGCAGAAGTATAAACCATCCTTTAGTCCTGACTGATGTTACCGCTGTCAGCTTTTCTCCCACAAAGTTTTTATTTTTCATCAACAAAGAAGAAGTCCAAATCTGATAAAAACTCCCTCCATGGATTTGTTTTTTCTCAGCCTCCAAACATCAATGCCTTCACAAGGAAGTTACACGATGCATGTTAGGGCTGGACGATGTGAGGATTTATATCATGAGACAACTCAGAAACTGACTCATCTGGACTCGGTGAAGAACGAGACGAGCGGTTTCAGATTCAAGACATTTGAAGTAATTTTTTCTACCGACCCTGGACTGTTAAACATCCAGCAATTATCGAATGTTAACAATCCAGGGTGGGAGAGGAAAATGATTTCAAATGTGTTGTTATGACATGACGCATCAACAAGGATGAAGAATGACTTGATAATTGGATCGAAGGCTTGTTGGTGGTTTTCAGCTATCTCTTCAGGCTTATTTCAGATGTTTCTCTCAGTGAGAACTCACAGCTGCTCTATCAGAGCTGATGAAATGTCTCACAACAGAGCTGCATTTAAAGTCTTGCTGTGATACAGACTATTAAAACCACAAAGCATCATGTCTTCATATTTTAAATATTGTCTCGTTAACTGCAGTGAGAGATGACGTCCATAAAGCTCCGGTTTAAGAGGCCGACGTTCTCCGTCCTCAATGGAGCTTAAATCTTCTCTGGTGTTTTCTGTTGTTTACTACTGTATCATGAAACCTTAGCTGACCCCCTGTGGCGGGTCTGAATCCAGTTTTATGAATGGAAATGACTCCGTTCCTCTGACGAGATACTGATCTGAGATCTGAGCCACAGTCTCCCCCCCCCCCGCTGGGCTCTGATTGCCTGCATCTGAAACAGAGTTAAGAGGAATTAGAAGCTGATTGTTCCTCGCCAGCAGTGCAGATACTAATCTGTCTTATCTGTGTGTGTGTGTGTGTGTCAGGGCACCACTGTAGAGAACATCTGCTCCGAGCTGAGGTACCTCCCCGTGACTCAGACGCTGGCCGAGGAGCGAGCGCTGCTCATCCTCTGCGACCTGTCCTACTCCAATAGTGACGCCGTGGAGGTCGCCATGGTGATTATTACACACACACACACACACACACACACACACACACACACACACACACACACACACACACATTTCTGCTGCCCACACACACATTGATTGTCTTCAAAGCCACCAGACTCCATTAAAAAAAACAGTAACTTCACCTCTCAGAACACAGGGTAGCTGGTCGACCGCTGCATCGATCAGTTAGTTAGTTTGTGTTATTGTGTGACTTTCGGATCAGAACTGACGTGGCGTCCACAGCAGTACGTTGCTTAGCTTCCTGCCGGTACTCGGCATGCCGACCGCCATCTAAGTTACTGTATGTAATGTTATACACTGACTAGAAAACTGAATATGCAGCAGCGTCATCATGCAGAAACCTACATCAGGTCACATGGGAAACACTTTGGATCGGTTAATTGCTGAGATGACGGCAACACAGAAATGTTGCTACAAGTCTAACGTGTCAAGAAACACAAGTTTAGCCAGATTATCTAGACCACTACATTTAGAGATAAACCTGAAAGGTAGCACACCTGAAATGATCAACCATTAATACTGTACATTAATGAGGTTGATATATAAATACTTGTTGACAGAGTAACACACATCTCCAGGTTTAGAAGCTGCTGCCTTCTCTCAACTTTCCCTCTTTCTTCTTCTCCCACTTTGTTAAATCACACTGGATGGTTTCCAGAGGAGTCCAGTAAAATCTGAACTTGTTCTATTTTCTGTCTCTTCCTCTCTTTGTTTGAAAAAAAAGGAAAAGAAACAGAAACAAGAAAGAGAAAAGACAGACGGGGGGAGAGGCGTTTGAAGCTTTTAACAACATCTGGATGAGATTTAGCGTTTCTGTTGGGACACCTTGCTGATCTCTGCTCTCCCTCTTCTTTCCTTCTCTTTCACCTCCTCCTGCATTCATTTGCTTTCTTTTCTCTTTCTTTGTTGCTGTCTTTTCTACCCCTCTCCTCCTCTTTCTCTCTCTGTCTTCCCTCCTTCTTCTCCGTCTCTCTCGGCCACCCAGACTCGGTGGAAATCAGTCACTTCGGGGCTCTAAGCTTTTAATGGAGGGGATTAGTTCTCGCTCCTCTGATGTTTTCAGGCCCGTTTTGAGCGACAGATACAGGAAAAGGAGTGGCCAACCTGACATCCACCCAAACCCCACAACAAGGCTTTTATATTAAAAACAACTCACTCCCACTCGCTGCCGATTCGTGTTGCAGCAAAATGTCAGCGCTCATTTCCAAGTGTGGGTGAAATCTTTATAATCCCGGCGAGCCTTCGCGGCGGCTCGCGTCGATTTGTTCTCTTCCAAAGCCTCTCGGCGTGTTTGTAAACGCCTGAAACGCTCCGCTGCGAGGCCTCCAACCTGAGCGAGAAACAAGTGGTTCAATATGTTTCAGTGAGTGTGTGGGAAACAAGGAGCAGCGCTCGGCGTTGCTGCTTTATCTCGACTTGTTGAGGCTGCGTGGAGTGTGTTGGGAGGAAAATCAACAGATCTTCAAGTAGTTCTAGAAAAATATTTGGAAGCGACAGTCAGACATGCTGTCAGTGAAGCCTCGAGAGCCCAGTTAGATGTTTTTCATCGGTATACTTGAAGCCAGTGTCGTCCGACCAAATAGCCTGCTGTCATAGAGAGAGGCAAGACGCTATAGTCAATCGGACAGTCTTGGTGTTGCAGTAAGTTGCAAAACCTAATGAGTCCATCAGTACTAACCATGTCATACTAGCTGGTCATGAAGGAGGTTAAAAACGCTCCAAACTTACGCTAAATTTTGGTGGGGAAAAACTGGCACGGACATTTTCAAAGGTGTCCCTTGACCTCTGACCTCCAGATATGTGAATGAAAATGGGTTTTATGGGTACCCACGAGTCTCCCCTTTACAGACATGCCCACTTTATGATAATCACATGCAGTTTTGGGCAAGTCATAGTCAAGTCAGCACACTGACCCACTGACAGCTGTTGTTGCCTGTTGGGCTGCAGTTTGCCATGTTATGATTTGAGCATATTTCTTTATGCTAAATGCAGTACCTGTGAGGGTTTCTGGATCAATATCTGTTATTGTTTTGTGTTGTTTATTGATTTACAATAATAAATATATACATACATTTACATAAAGCAGCATATTTGCCCACTCCCATGTTGATAAGAGTATTAAATACTTGACAAATCTCCCTTCAAGGTACATTTTGAACAGATAAAAAACGTGTGATTGATTTGCGATTGACGATAGATTAGATGATCATTGTGGATACTCGGACACAGTCCTCAGTACTGAGGTTGGGTACTCGTCCTGGCGTCGCTGTGATGTGGTCCGTCAGTCACGTTGTGGGCGGGGCTAGAAGTGTGTGAATGAGCCGAGCAGAAGAAAAGAGGAGTGTTTGTCCCCGGCCGAGCACAGCTGGCCTGTTCTCTATTGTTTGTCCTAATTGAACTGCACAGCACACAGCTAATCCCCCTCTGCCCCCCCTCAGCACCTTATTAGGCAATTAACTCCACCCTCTGCGGTCTCAGCAGGGGGGGGGAGTCCGCAGCCTGCCAGATGTTAGGAGGAGAATCTCTTTTATTCTGACGGATGAATGTGTGTTTTTCTCTCTCTGCGTGGCCTCCAGCAACTCTCTGACCATTTGGGCTTTATTTTCTTTCTCTACTGTACTCATTGAATCTGCCAGTTCCTTCACTTAACTCAGAGCTTTTGCATGTTTCATTCATTACCTACAAATCGACTTTTCTTTAAATGATTGCAGACCGTTTTAGAGAGTGGTTTTAGGGAGCTCTCAGATGCTCAAAAGCTCCTTAAAACAAACAATGCAGTCCAGAGCAGGAACTTATTTCCTTATGTTACTGGATCCTCTCAGAAACCTCTCTAATGCAACAAAACCTCCAAATCCACATGACCATTTCTCCAAATCTCAAATGTGGCCTCAAGCTGGTCCTTTTTCTTCAACATGTGGAATGCAGCGTTTAATGCAAAACAACTTCATTCCTGTCTGTCCTCCATCTGTGTGCAGTCCTTTGAGCAGGACGGGCGGTCCAAGGACAGCGATCGCGGCCAGATCCAGAAGGCGGCCAGCACCATCATCGGCGCCCTCTCCAAACGCCACAACAGCACCGTCATGCTGGCCGTGGTGGAGGTCAAAGTGGAGACGCAGGTGGAGCCGCCGCCTGTCGGTGAGTTGCATGTCCCTCATTATGTGTTATATACTGTAGGTAAATGATTCACTGATTGTCCATTTATGTTTGAAAAAATATATATACATATAGGTATTATCATTATTACTTTTACACGTCTGTCTGTCCACGGTAAAGCTCGCATACTACTGGACCCATCAGCCTGATATTTTCTGTGCTCATTTCTGACTGTGTGCTTTTTCTAGTTTCAGTGTGTGAATGGGGCAAGTTCAAGCAAAACAGAGTCAAGTGCTCTTTATTTTCTTACACAGAAATAATAATAAATGTCCTTCTAACATGTCCTCCGACTCCCTCCTTCAGGTTACCTGGTCCCGGTGCTGTGTGTCGTCTTCGGCGTCCTCTGGATCTTCTGCATCGTCGTCTGCGTCTGGTGGACCCGCAAGAGGAAGAAAGAGCGCGAGAGAGCGGCCCGATCCGAGGACACCACGGTCAACAACCAGCTGGAGCCGCTGCGGAGCAACGCCCTCAAGGACAACCGCGATAAAGACATTCAGTACGAATGCAAGAAACTGATGGGCCCCTCCGACAGGACGTGCGACGGGGCCGAGGGCGAGGAGGAAGGGGAGCAGGAGGGGGAGCAGGAGGAAGACGAGGAGAGGGCGCTGGGCATCGCGGAGAAGTGTCCGCCGCAGAAGTGCTCCATAGCGGTGGCGCCGCAGGACAGGGGGGTGATGGGTAAGGGAGGGGTCATCTGCACGTCGCGCAGCGGTCCCGTCAAGGCGCCGCACCGGACGGCGTACAGCCCCAAAGACAACCGGTGTAAAAACCTGAACGCCGCCAAGCTCACCGAGGACATTAAAGACCACTATGTATGAGCACAGGAGGAGGAGGAGGAGGACGACGCATCCTTCCTGAGTCACAGAGAAAAAACTGCGATGTCTTCAACGACTTTTCAACTCTTAAAAGCACCAAAAGTGAAGATTACAGATGCTTTAATTTTCTATTATTTTGTTTCACCTTATTTAACTTGTCTGCAGCACGGAGGATTCTTTTACCAAAAAAACTACAAAAAAATACAGAAAAACAAAAAAAAAAGGAAAATAAACATCACAGCTTCTGGATTTCTGGTTTTCTCGTCACACTGTTGGAATCAAGAAGAATTTTATTTTCACCGCTCCTGATTTTTATTTTTTCTGTTTCAAACTCTTTTCATCAGAACGAATCCCCTTTTTTCCTCTTTTGTCCTCGGAGATCTAACTGGACGTCATCGGCTGGCAGCTGTTAACATTATTTCCACTGTTTCCTGTCTGCCTTAGCCCAAACCTGCGGGCCTTTTCTACTCCGTCTTGATATCATGTCTTTTTATAAAACAAAACAAAACAAACAAACAAAAAAAAAAAGATTTTATATCCATTTAAGTCCTCTAAAGTTGGCACAGAGAATCCACTGTATGGCATGTTTTGTTTACATTCATAAACATCTTTTCCATTTTTGTGTTAAAGGTTCTTACTTATATCCTTTTTAAATAATGATGTCACTGCTTCCTGCGAGTCCACATGGGGATTCTTTTCAGTATTTGTTTGGTAGAAAAGTGCCTTCAGCCCTCGTTGTTTTCTCCTTTTCTCTCCTCCTATAGAGTTTATGCAGAATTGAAACACATATAAAGGGAAAGATGTCCTAGTAACAACTCTTCATGCCACATTAAAGGTTATTTTCTTTGCGTTGTACATATGTAAATATGAAAGAAATGGCTGTGTATATTTGAATTTAGTAACTTAAGTGATGCTTTGTACCATAGTTATTCTAAAGTTTTTGTGGTTGTTGTTTTTTTTGTTTTTTAAATGATGTCATTCCGTTTGTTAGTGTCTGTCGACACTTATGACAGGTTTTATACAGATGTTCGGACTGTGTCCAAGGTCCCACTGAATCATGAGCATTGGTTTTAAAAAGAAAAACAGATTATGATTGTTTGTCTTTATGTGTTGTGATTATTCGTTACAGCTGTTAAGAACACAAATACAGAGTTTGGAGAGGTTGTTAGGATCTCTTTCCAACGGTTCATTTCATTGGAAACTTCTTTTTGTTCCCCTAAGAAACAGATTTCCTCTCAAGATTCACTTTTCTATAACAGCTGTTTAACTCTAATGCTGTGTTCACACAAAGAGCGAAGCTAATTTTCGCCTTGTTTTACTCGCACATTGAGTTCATTCGCGCTAGACGCACCGGAGAGGAGAAGGAGCTTGTCTCCATAGATACCAACAACTTTTCTTTCCTCCATCAACCATGGAAGACATAAACACCGTTGCTGCTTTGTACATGTTGTGGAAGTCTCAGATATGTCAGGCAACCAAACGCCGTCGTGTCTGGGTTCATAACGTCCCCCGGCGGCGAGCTGTATTCACATACAGCTCCATTGCACTGACTGTATCTTGCAAGCCACCCGTCGCTGATGCAGTATGAATCCAAAATAAACAGATTGCGCTGTGATTTAATTGCAATAAACAGACCAATAGGATGCCGAAATAACCGCATAATGATGTTGATTTGTAAAAAGTCTGAATTCATGCTTTGTCAGGTCTGTTTGCAAGACGACAAGCAAACAACTCTTAAAATGCTTTCTTTCTGAATGGAGTCTGGAGGGATCAGTGCCAGGCTATGCAGCTGCTCCATCAACACTCAACATAAAGCCATAAATACGGCAGCGATGTTGTTGTTTCTACTCTAGGCAGTCTGTGGTTTATACACAGAGTCTGGTCCGGTCTCTGTACAGATATGATGTACTGTCGTAGCTCTGGGTGACACGGCGACACGCACATTTCTCGCTCGATTTGAAATATTTCAACTCCCACGAATGCCTCTTTGCATTGGCTTTGTATGTAATCAAATCAAATCAAATCAATTTATTTTTGTATAGCGTCAAATCACAACAGAAGTTATCTCGCGCTGCACAAAAAGTTTGCTCCGCTCTTAGTGAGAACACATTAGGTTTCTGTGAGTTCAGATTATTTCAAACAGCCCTTCTGCACCTACAAACCGGGACGTCTTATGACTTTCTAAAACCATTTAATTGTGATTAAATGGTTCAAGTATCCCAGTTTTGCAAATTATGTTTCGGGAGCCCCTCTCCACCCACAGATTCAAATCATCTAATCTTTAGATTCAGCAATCTAAATGTCGTTGATTTCAATGCTCTTTCTTTTTTTTAGTAAGACAGGTTTTAAATGCTTTAGTTCAGTCCACTGACAATTATTTGGCAAATACTGTTTCTGCTTTTTTCCACATTTCATGCTGTTGTTTCACGTCCTATGTACGTACGTATTTAAATATTAAAAACACCCTGTTAGCATCTGAAGCAACAGAGCATCAGACATTTTCCTTTTGTGTAACAGATATTTGTAAATGGAGAAAGCTACAAATCTTTCTCCAAAAACGTCTGGAGAAGTGAGACATCAATCGTTTATTTTGCCTGAACCCTTCACAGATCCACTTTTACTTTGAAATAATGCTGCAGGTTGAACATTGCAGGAATTAAAGAAACCAGACGAGTGTATTGCTGCACTTTTTTGTCCAGTTGTATCATGAAAAATGCAACCCAGTCGCTAGAAAAACATGTTGGCATTGTACGTTTCTGCAAACCACAGGATACGTTGAATATCAGCCTCGTAATCACGCTTGCAGAAACGTACAATTTCAACGTTTTCCCTGGTGAATTGGCTGGGAAAATGACTTAAGCTGAGTCCAAAATGACTCCCTCGTTCACTTATTTAATACTCCCAGCATGAAGTCAGCTACTTGTGGGAAGTATTGGTGCATCAGATTGCAAATTAAACAGATTTTGGATGTGATTTTACAACGTAATTTTCTAACCCCTTCTAAATTTTAGAGACCACCAGATCAAACGTTCTGAAGAGCTCTGCTGCAAGATGCCTAATCCATTACTTGCATCTTAATTAGGGACTCCAAATGTCACAAAATATGCTGCATCAGAGTCGGGTGTTAAACCGGCGCTGATGCATCTAATTTCTATTTTCACTACACACTCACGGGTCACAGGGTCCACACAACGTAGAAAGCACTGCTGCCGGTCTCTCTCTCTCTCTTAAGCCTGCTCGTACTTCACTGTTTTACAGTGTGTTGACAGTGGAGATGCCACGCGGGGCAGCAGGGTGTTTAGTGAGTATGAAAACCCTTCTTGTGCTGCGCCCCATCCCCCCTCCTGAAGCCCCATCATAGACGAATCTAAAGGTGTGTGGATTGAATGGTGTGAATCCTACATGTTTGGCCCCGCCTCTCTTCCTCGTGTATCTATTCTGGTCTAATGAAGGGAACAAGTTGTGTTGTTGTTGATGATGTTGTGCTTGTTGTCCAGTTATGTAAAGAGTCTGTTTCTGCACTAAGAACACACAGGAGACGAGAGAGACGCTTAGCATCACCTCCACAGCGGTAGTGAACACTAAAAAAGAGTCAAATATCGTCACTATTATGTTTTCAATATTTTATGTTTTTGTCAATGATGCAAATCATGTAAAACCCCAAATTCATATTCTGTCAGTAAATCTTACGTGGCGTGAGTCCCACAGGAGGGGCTGAATGTGCAGAACATTGTAATTATTTTGTACAAAATTTGGTAAGTCTTGGTTTGTTAGTGGAATTTTTTTGTTTGTTTGTTCTTAGAACAATCCTATTATTTATTAAAGTATTTTATACCAAAGTTTATCTTGTTTTGTCCTTTTTTCTTATGTTCACATTTTCGAGGCAAAAGGTTTTGCATTATAACTGAGCGCTCACTAAGCCCCGCCCCCCTTAGTTACTGTTGCTATGCCTGTCAAGATTTCACCAAAGAGTACAGAAGCAGAGAGATGAAAGTCCGCCGCCGCCATTTTGGACTGAAAACTCATATTTATAATATTTTATTGTTCAACGCAGGCCATTTTGGTCGAATATGACAATTGAATAGAAATAACTTTGTTTTACTTTTGTTTAGCACTTTTTAGATGTTTTACTGGCGTCCGGTAGTCGCTTTTAGACTTCGTCCAAAATTGCATACTATGCACTACACCCTAAATATGTGTACTATCGTTCAACATACTTTTGTGTGAATAAATCGTAGTATGTATCTCTCCGACGCACTGAGCAGTAATTTACGTCGTCACTTCCTGAGAGCCTCCTTGACCGGTTGGAGACGTGTAACCATGGTAACCTGTGCCAACCTCATATGTGACCAAAACGACGGTTTATGAGAATTCAAGAGTGTGTTCCAAACCACGTACTTCCTGAAGTACACTTCAATGTAGTGCACTTTGTGCACTCTGTACTCACTTGAGTAGTGCGTAAATTTCATCGGGGTAGGGTCGTCTCAAATCGAATACTCTGCGGCGCACTGACCGGAAATGACGATCGCAACATTTCACCGCGGCTCGCTACCCGCCAAAATAGCTACTAGCCACCAGCTCAGCCGTCGCCATGTTTAAATGCTCCCAATCTCGCATTTAGCCTCATTAAATAACGTAACAAACATACTTATTTTAAGCCAAACCATGATGTTTTTACTAAACACAACCAAGTAGTGTTGTTGCCTAAACATAACCGAGTAGTTTTATATCTGTCAATTATTTCCTCGATTAATCGATTAGTTGTTTGGTCTTTAAAACGTCTGTTTCCCAAAGCCCAAGATGAAGTCCTCTAATCTCTCGTTTTGTCCACAACTCAAAGATATTATTATTTACTATCATAGAGGAGGGAAGAAACCAGAAAATATTCACATTTAAGAAGCTGGAATTAGAAGAATCTGAACTTTTATTTTCTTAAAAGATGACTCAAACTGATTAATCAATTATCAAAAGAGTTGCTGATTAATTTAATAGTTGACAACGAATCGATTAATCGTTGCAGCTCTACTTTTTAACATTACACTGATCAGATTTTTGCATAAGAAATACATTGTAAAGTACAAGCACGACAACGATTAGATTGCTTTATTGTACATCAAGTATTTTCGAACAATGTGTGCATTCTGTTTGTTTTTCTAAGATGGAAATTCATCCGTTTGAAAATGAAGTCTTCACACCCTGGACGGACTCTAGGTAGCCAATCAGCCACCTCTCTGCCTCCAGCCTCATTTAGCGCCGGACCAATGAGGTGAGTCCTTAGCGCGCCTCCATCTGCCCCTTTAATGACACTGTGGGAAATGATTAACATTAAACCCGCTCTGCTTGAAAGCCTTCCAGCAGCTGTGCTGGATATCCATAATGCTTGGTGGGACGTTATGTGCCGTGCTGTGTGTTCATTAACCCGGCAGTTGTTTTGGGAAGAATGGGAAACGTGTCTGGAATCCTGGATGGCGCGGCGCTCGGGTCACACGCACGCACGCACAGTGCACGGTCGCTGACCTACTTGGAGAGAAGTACAATGAAGGAGAAGGAGTAGATGATGATGGTGTAGTAGAGGGAGGACGGGCCAGTGGTGGCGTTAGGATCGCGTGTCATCCTACAATGCAGCATGTAAGCTGACACCAGATTCCTACAGGAGCTGGTTATAGTGAAGGCTGTTCGTCCACAATGGTTACTTTTTCCATGTTGGGCTTCACGGTGTGTGGAGCTGTGGCTCATTTAAAATAGCTGTTGACAAAATAACCTCACTTAAAGGTCCATTTAGTAGCTGCTCTGGAGCTTACAATGATATCAAATGATCTTCATCAGCAGATAAAGTTAACCCAGTTGACACAGGATTGTAGATGTTCAGATGCCCATTTATTCAAAGCACTTTAAGGTCTTCTTGTCCATGTTGGGCCATCTATAGTCTCGCATAGCCACACCTATCTCCACAAAGAAAGCTCCGGCTCCACACATTATCATTCTGGTAGAGGACAATAAGCACTCTGGCTTGTTTGTATTTCTTTAAACCAATCATAGTTGTCTTGAGCGGCGCTAAGCCCAGGATGCAGCGATGGTGCCTTTGCAAAATAGAAAGCAGAAGGGGCAACGTGTTGTAACTCCCTACTCGTCACCGCCGTTTGGTAAGTGCCCCTCAGCATCGGAAACCGACGCACGGAGGCATCCTTTAGCAACAGTATGTGATGAACCCGGCTTTCAACTAACTCCGATGTAAACCCACCCGTTGCGTTACTCGGGGTGGTGGATGGGTCAAATGGGTAAAAAATGGTGAAAAACGTGGATAAGCGTTTCCCAAAGCCCAAGATGACGTCCTCAAACGTCTTGTTTTGTCCACAACTCAAAGATATTCAGTTTACTGTCATACAGGAGGAAAGAAAACAGAAAATCTTCACATTTAAGAAGCTGCAATCAGAGAATTTTTTTACTTTTTTCCATTAAAAAATTACTCAAACTAATTAATCGATTATCAAAATAGTTGGTGATTAATTCAATAGTTGACAAGTAATTGATTAATTGTTGCAGCTCTAGTTTTGATTCCTAAACGTTCGGGTGGCTTTGGCTCAGAGGATAGAGCAGATTGTCCACCAATCAGAAGGTCGGTGGTTCGATCCCCAGCTGCTCCGGGTCACATGTCGACGTTTCCTTGAGGAAGACGCTTAACCCTAAATTGCTCCCGAAGGCATAGCCATCGGTGTGTGAATGAATATTTAGATTAGATCTTGATGGGCAAAGTTGGCACCTTAGTAGCCTCTGCCATCAGTGTATGAATGTGTGTGTGAATGGGTGAATACTGACATGTAGTGTAAAGCGCTTTGAGTGGTCAGAAGACTAGAAATGCAAGTCCATTTACCATTTAAACATGACATTGGGATGTCTTTTAAAAAGGAACAAGGGAATGTGTATTTGTGTTGTCTTCTAAAAGAGTTCTCACAACTTCAGCCATGGAAAACTGTCAACAATACATTTGAATGCAGCATTTAGCTCATCAGACAGTCATTCATTGGCTGTCCTCAGGCCACACGGCATCAGGTTAGTCAATGAGCAGCAGGCATTAGAAGATTCAGGAAGTGGTTTATTTAGTGATATTTTAGCAAATATAAATGTGTGAGGAACATCGCAGAGCGGTCCAGTGAATACCTGAGCTGTGGAGGAAGCTGCTGGTGGACGTTGGTGAGTTTGTGGTGGAGTTTCATGGTCACATTGTTGGTGTTAAATGGCTGCCACATTTGGAAACTTTGGTTTAGTTTTTCCCCCTCATATCTCCAGAGGATGAGTGTAGTTCTAAATCTGAGGTGCAGTATTACGTTTAGCTAACCTCGTGTTCTGCAAAATGTCTAAATCTAATGCTGTCGGCTTGGTTAAATCCATTAATATTGACTAATTGATAACAAAACTTCACTAAACTGGTGAATGTATTGAGGACCGACTGCTGCAATCTTTGTCTTTTATAGTTGATTACTTTGTCTGAATTTTCTCTCGTAATGTTTCTCTACATACAGTCGGTAAATCCACCAATTTCATACCAAAGGTGCATTAAATAATAATACATCTTCATGTCTAGATGATGTTACAGTTTACAACACAGCGTAGCAAGACAGAGGAATGTTTAACGTTAGGATCTGTCCCATTAAGTTTCCTGTCGCCTGGATGGCCGACCATCCTGAATCCAACAGCGTGCTCGGACAACACTAAAGCTTCATGACAGGACATCACAGTTTCGCGGTCCATTTGATGCTCGTCCTCTTGGATCATTTGAGCGACCAACACAAAGCGGTCTCCACGGTGACACAATGAACGTTTAGCTTGATGTTTAACTGAAGGTAACTCCCATCTTCTGCATCCACAGAGACGACTCACTGTGGCAGATAATCTGCTGAGAAGATGGATGGCTGCCATGCCGCCGTCACCAGGCTTTCAGGAGCAGTGGAGCCGCCTGGTTTCAGGTAAGAAGAGCAACGACTCTGTTATGGATGGATGGATCTGAGTTAGGGGTGCCCAAACCTTTTCCCTTGGAGGGCCAAAACTGAAACTTAATGGTGGACTACGGGCCAAAAGCAAACACCTGATGCATTTTATTTTATTATTAAGATGCAAAATGGGTTCTAGTATCCCGAGTTTCCTTAATTGAAATGCCTTTTGTCCGTGTGCCGCTGTCTTTGCCTATCCATTTTTTTCTTACCTCACTTGCACCAAACTGACTTCCTGCGCAAAGTGTCACTCTGCTCCCCGTGTTCAGATTATGAAAATAATGAATAATTAGGGATCATACATATTTAAAGAGCATTTTTACCTCACGAAAAACAAAACAGTGATTTATATTATTCTTATTTTTAATTCATTCTTAATTTTTTTCCGCTTGCGGGCCAAATCTAATCTTATGACTTTGGGCAGTCCTGATCCAAGCCCAGCAGCAACAAACCTTTAATGTCAATATTCTGGGTATCCGAGCAGTGCTGGCCTCGTCGGGGTATCCGAGGTATTCCCCGACCTGCTGCTCTGGCGCCGCTCAGCTTCTAAACACAATGACCCAGATATAATGAAGCGGAGAGGCTCAATAACTTTCCCCCAGCCTCCTGCTTCTCCGTTCTCCGTCCACACACACACACACACACACAAACACCTGTTTTCACCAGATCACCAGCAGCGTGCTTTAGTCTCACACACTCCAGTGATGATGAAATACTGCCACAAAACCACTGCTGCTGGACCAGGTACCTGTGGGTCCCTGTGAGTCCCTGTGGGTCCCTGTGAGTCCCTGTGAGTCTCTGTGAGTCCCTGTGAGTCTCTGTGAGTCTCTGTGAGTCTCTGTGAGTCCCTGTGAGTCTCTGTGAGTCCCTGTGAGTCCCTGTGAGTCTCTGTGAGTCCCTGTGAGTCCCTGTGAGTCTCTGTGAGTCTCTGTGAGTCCCTGTGAGTCTCTGTGAGTCTCTGTGGGTCCCTGTGAGTCTCTGTGGATCCCTGTGAGTCCCTGTGAGTCTCTGTGAGTCCCTGTGAGTCTCTGTGAGTCTCTGTGAGTCCCTGTGAGTCCCTGTATCCAGCTCAGTGTCCACATCTCCTAATAATAAACACACAGGCTGCTGCTCTCGTTATGTTTCCATTAACAACTGCTGCAAGTTTCAAGTAAATTTAAAAAAAATTGGCAAAAGAAAATGTAAACGACGGTTGGGGTGGGTAGGTAATGTAATCATGTATGCCCGAACACTGTAATTCTGGTAACACTGACTACCGCGGCAAGCCAAGTGGAACCCACAAATGATTGAATGCATTCCCTCAACCTGACAGTCATCACATTCATTCTCCCTCGACTGTCTTTTTCTCAGACAGTTTTACTGCTTCTGACACGTTTCAACTCTTCCTTGTGTAGTCGTCGCTGCAGTAGTTCCATCTGTGTGCGTAATGCAGCACAGCCAAACGGACAATCACAGTACAGCTTTGATTTTTGGTCTGAGAAATTTGATTGATTCTGTTCTGCTCTGTTAATTTGTGCATCCCTGTACAGGATTTCAAGAGCACAAATTACTACTTTATTCACTCAGATTATGAACCAATGTCTACCCGATACCTGCTGGGCTCCATGTAGCTCTATTAATACAGTTAATCATTTTCAGTCAACCTGCTGGAGCTGCTGAAAGAATTGAATCTGTTCAGGTTTCTGAAGTTGGCAGATGATTTGCGACACTGACAGGAGTCAAACTTTGAAGTAGAACCTCATATGAGTTGAACCCTAATGTACCAACGTGATGTGTTTGGAGCAGATAGAGACAGGAGGAGGAGGTGAGGGGGGAAACTTGCACATAGGGAGACGGGGAGGGAGGCAGGAATGCTCGGTGGAGCTCCTGAGGACAGCAGGAGAGCCGGATTCCTCCTCGGAGCGACCACGCCTCAGCCTCTCAGCTGGCGGTGAGCCCTCCGACTCCTCCCAGGGTTAGGGCCGAGTCCACATGTTCAAACGGAGATGAAAGGCCCCCGGTAGGAAGGTTGTCGGTGCCAATACCAACCGCCTGCCAAGTGAGCCCTGCTTAGCGGCGCTCTCCCAGATGTTCCTGACACTGAATCTTGTGCTGTTGGCCTCTCCCCGGGGACGAGGAGGGAGCCTCCGCTTGACCCCTTCACTTCAAAGTGTGGAGGAGGACTCAAAACAATGAGCACTTCCACTGCGTGTGTGTCTGTGTGTGTGTGTGTGTGTGTGTGTGCAGAGAGAGTGAATCAGTGATTTAGGAGGGTAAGAAGTGGGTTGGGCTCCTCATCAGAATAGCTGATGTTAATGTGTCCTGTGGGTATCTGCTGGATTCACTGAGCACAGAATAGACCAACACATACTATGAGCCCACGCTGCAACCTTTTACTGACCATTTCATTCATATTCTACTCTATATACATACTGTACTGCATGCATACTATACGTACTGTACTGTATACATACTATACATACTGTACTGTGTACATACTATACATGCTGTACTTTATACACATACTGTACTGTATACATGCTATACATTCTGTACTGTATATAGTGTACATACTGCACTATACATATTACACTGTATGTACTGTATATATACTGTACCCTTTACATACTGTCCATACATACTATATATACATACTGTACTAAATATATACTGTACTGTACAGTATATCCATACTGCACTATACATAGTATACTGTATATAAATACTGTACTATATTTACTGCACTATACATACTGTACTGTACTGTACAGTATATCCATACTTCACTATACATACTGTACTGTACTGTACAGTATATCCATACTTCACTATACATACTGTACTGTACTGTACAGTATATCCATACTTCACTATACATACTGTACTGTACTGTACAGTATATCCATACTTCACTATACATACTGTACTGTACTGTACAGTATATCCATACTTCACTATACATGCTGTACTGTATAAACATGCTGTACTGTCTGCTTCACAGTATGACAGTGGTGTCAGGGACCGTTCACATGTCGCATTTCTTGCACTCTCATATTCATTGTTGTCAATATATGCACGGAAGGTGCGTTCAAAAGCGAGAGCGACGGCGTCGCAGCACGTAAGTGTTCCCATATTATTATTATTACTTTTTCAACGGCTACGCCCGGAGATAAAAATAGTTTAGTCGGCTATCCAATCATTACGATCACATTATTCAGATATCATAATAATAAGCAACGCTAGGTTAACAACAGATATCTGCAATAATATCTGAATCATGTGATCATAATTTAAACATAAACCCAACAAACATTGTCCTAAGTGTGTCCCAGCCGTGTGCATCACTTTTTATTGTCCCCTGGAAACAGTTCCCCCTGTGTTTTGAGCTACTTGCAGCGCGTTTCTGTATTTACAACACTTTTTCTAAATGCTGTCTATTTGCATGTGTTTTCTTAATTTGCAGGGCGTTGTTGAGCTCTCAGGGCCACCATATAAAAAGTGCTCTGCATGAAATCATAGCAGCCACTGAGCTTGCATGTCAACAGATCCGTCTCCATGGCAACAGAGCAAACTCCATCCGCTGATTAAGACTGTGTGATACAGTTGAAAGCTCTGAATAAGCTGTTTATTGCTTAACTTTATATACAGTCTGGGTGATTTAATCTAACGCAATGTATGATAAATTCTAAACTAATCTTATGTTTTTCTTATAAAATCTTAATTTGAAACTATAGCTGTCAAACAAGTGGAGTAAAAAGAAAAATATTTCCTTCTAAAATGTAGTGAAGTCGAGGTATTAAGTACCACAAAATGGAAATACTAAATGGAAAATAAGTATCCCAGTACACCTCTATTTGTCAGATTAAAAGGAAGTTTTCCATTGAGTATGATTTTACCTTGATAACCATCTACTGTATTTTATCCAAACATTGAAACAGGAAGCTCGAAACATTTGTCAGAGTACGCAGTAAGAAAAAGGAGAAAAGGGCTGAATGAAAAGACGCAGGGTGTTCAGTCAGAATAGAATACAGTGGAATAGTTTGAGTCATTTCATTGCCTTTTGAAATCGTAAAGAGTTTTGTGCGGCACGCCTGGCTTACATGAACACCACCCAAGGCTACACATTTTATAGACAAGCCTCAACTCAGAGAGGAACGCCGTAACTCCCAACATCATCCACCTATTCATCTCAACCAATGGACTGGATCTGTTTCGTGTCTGCGTTTTACTGCTCACACATAATGAAAGCTGTGGAGACGCGTTCACAGGGAGGGGAAAGTGGATCCTATTGTGTTACTGTAAAACGCATTATCTTGATATGCTTACTTAGTTGTGCGTGCCGCACACTGTTAACTTGTCAAATGATGTGGGTCGGTAGGTTTTTATAATGCTATACACAAAGAGCGCCTGAAGGTGAAAGGAAAAGTTCAGCTACGGTTGATGGTCATAAAACTCAGCGTGGCGTCTGCCCTCACACTTACAGACGCCAATATTGAAAGCCTGTATTTTAAATAAATACTGTCATTTAAACAAAAGTATTTGAAGCACAAGTTACATATTTTTACAAGATTTTAAGATTTTACAAAATATATGTTTGAATATATATATATATATATAAATATACACTAGTATATTTAGTGTAAAATATATACAAATTAACTTTTCATACACATACAGACATCAAAAAACACAAATAATAACAACTGTATATATAAACAAGAAACAAATATAAACAAGTACTATATTGAGTATACTATATTTAAATAGAATTATTCAACACTAGTTCAAATTAAATACATTTTAAAATATTTTTACACCTAAGATTTCATAAATTGTATGTATTTATATCACTATATATGGAACAAAATAGTTTTAATTAAAAGAAATATACATACTACTACTAATAATGACAATAATTAAAATATACAATAATAATCATTTTATTTTTATAGAAAATATAGAACATAGTTAAAGTACTACTTGTATATATTTAAAATAGCACATTCTATAGAGACATAGATTATATATATTATATATATAGCGATAGTATAAAAACATCATTAAATTCTATATTTTGAGTATATATAATTATTCATAACCTAATCATATGATGCAAATTGAAGTGAAATAAATATATTCAATATTTTACAGTACATTTTTCTATTATATTTTTTATAAATTATATCATTCATCATAATATTTATAACTTTTATTTAAAAAAATTAAAAAATATATATTTATACATTATCCTTATAATATAATATCCACAATATATATATATATATATATGTATGTACAGTATACCATCATTATATTTATTGACAGAAAATAGATGCATATATTTCATGAACTGATAATGATAATAGTCAAAATGTTTGTGTAGTATGGAAAAATATACAAATTAAATTGAATAATGTAGACGTACACACAGATGTTAATATTTTTTATTTCTATTTGGATAGAACTATTAAAACATTAAAATGAAATACACTTTTTTAAATCAATTTTATCAAATATGTGTATGTATTCCCTTTTATTTTTAAAATATAAAAAAATACATTGAAATGATATCAATGAAAGAAGATACACAAAAGTACTACTACTTACAGTATAAGTACAATAATGAAAATAATCATATCTGATATATTGTGTATATCTGACTTTAAGCGGTGTGAACCAGATCTACTCACTGACTTTCTGACCTTTCACTCGCCTCTCTGTTAGCCTGTCCAACACACACACACACACACACACACACACGCGCACACACACACACACACACACACACACACACACACACAGACAGACAGACATGACACGGGGCGAGCCGGACCTTACGTCATGCCATTTGCACGCTGTGAGGTCGAGCCCCGGGGCGTTTAGGTTGAGACAGCGTGATGGACGGACCACTGTGTCATCAGTTGGCCGGAGGTGCAACAATAAGGCTTAATGCGTGATTAAGTCCCAAATCAGCTCTCATTATGAGTGAGCACGTCAACCGCGAGTGCGGCGCGGCGCCCTTTCAGAAACCTGAACCCTGCATCCAACCCCCTCTCCCCCCCCTCTGAACTGGTACTGTGGCTCCACCACTTTCTGTTTCTTTGACTTTGTCGTCACCAGCCAGCCAGCGTCTGTCTTCTTCTGATACTTAAAACTGCAACCTTTCAACATGAGTCAGCACATATTGTGCGCGCCTGTCATTCAGCTTGATGAACTGTCTAAATCACGCAGCATGAGGCCAAGGTGTGCCATCCCACAATCCTTCACACATACTTAAGACACTCAGATTGTAAATGTGCCAAATCCCCATTTAAACTCATTTACAAAACCAACAAAGTGAGCAGGGCTCAAGTCATCAGAACATTATTGAAAAGGAAACTAATAATACGGACAATCTTTTGATCAAAACCGAGAGTTCATCATGACTGTAGCTGATGAACAGCAATGAAGCCTTTTAAAGATGGTTTATAATCGTGCAGTAGACAGGTTTCTATCATCACAGAGATGCGCTCGCAGCTCGGGGACAGAAAGCGCAGCGTGTCTAGCGGAGCCAAGCAAGTTGCTGTATAGGAAACTGCACCAACCACAGAAAAGATGGATTGAAAATATTTAATATTCCTTTGCTAAAAACAGAATATGCCTTAAAACTTAAAAGTGATGCAGGACTTTGTTACGGGTTTAAATTGCTGTAACGTTCCGCGACTACGGCGGGGGATTCATTTTGAAGGGAAGACGTCTGGTAGTCTACCGCGGCAGCCTGGAGGCCTTATGTGGGACCTTTTACATGTTAGTACTCAGAGTCCCGTTGTCTCACCTTTCTCTGAGTTTAAACATGTTATAGCTGGTTTTGCATACATTTGCGCATCGTTTCGGAAAATATACTTATTAATGTTGTGCTAATTATTTCAACCATATCACCCAGCCCATGGGTCAGCAATCTGCGGCTCCGGAGCCACAGTGGCTGCCGGTGGCTTTTTAAAAATGGAAATGAATAACTGTTCTTTGTTTACATTTTCAGTTTTATTTATCATTGTTGTAGGTCTATGATACGACGGTATGACGGAGTATTAGGGCCACGTTGAGGAAAAAAAATAAATCTGAGATTATGAGATTAAAGTCATAATATTATAAAGTAGTAATTTTACTTGTTATTTTCTTTTTTTCTTGTAAAGTTACGACTTTATTTTCGTAATATTTTGACTTTTTTTCTCGTTAAGTTATGACTTCATTCTCGTAATATTACAACTTTTTTCTCGTAATATTATGACTTTATTCTGGAAATCTCAGATGTTTTTTCCCTCAATGTGGCCCTAATACTCCGTAGTACATTTGAACTTGGGCCCTCACTGCATTATACTTATATACTATATACTTAGACTATAATCTGTGTTACCTTCATCACAATGCTCAAATGTTTTGCGGCTCCAGACAGATTTAATTTTTTTTGCCTAAAATGTCTCTTTTGATAGTAAAGGCCGCTGACCCTTGACCCAGCCCTATGTCCAACATTTAATCATAGGCCAAAATCAACCCATTGTCAGTCAGATCCTCATGGAGATTATACTTTTTAACTGTGTACATGCTGATCTGTTAATAACCTGATGGTCGGTGTATGAGATGAGTTTCAGGAGACGCTCTTAAAGACACTAATCGTCTTTAATGCAGCCTGACTCCTCATCAAAGGTTTGTCTTCTTCTCTGACGTTCATCACATCCAAAATTCCGCGAAGTGAAACATTACACTTATCTGTGTATTCCTGCCTTTGCCTCGTCTGGCAAATTTTTTACTCACACAGCATCGGTTTCATGTGATGTGTCTGACGCTTTCTCTCCCTCCTCTCCACGCTCTCGTCTTGCCTCGCTCGCGCTTTCATCAGACTCCAAACCTTCCATCTCCCAGATTTTGGTTTGTGTCAGGCAACACCTCTGTAACATTAAATCTGCCTTCCTTCTTTCTCTTGTTAAACCCCATCATCCGTGAAGGAGAGCATCATCTCGGACTGTATACCTCTGCCCCCCCTTGGCACAATTCACTCAAACCGCCATAGTACGATATGATCAAAGGCTGATGGACTGATAAACCAGGCTAATCATTAGAAACCTCCTCCACTACCCTCAGGATTTTGGAGGAGCTGAATTGGCATTTTAAGTCAGGCATGTTGAGATCTGCCTGTTTCAGGGTGCGGAGAGAGAAACGAAAGAGTTTGCAAGAGAGCAAAGTTACCTTTTTATAGCTGCTGCTGTCAGATGAGAACACTGCAACTGCAATTTTGATGATTTTTCGCGTGCTTCTGCTTGAATTGAAGGTTTAATTGTTTGTCTTTGGCTTGAGGAAGTTTTATGACCCTTGGGCTGATGAAGCTCTTTGAACTCTCTATTTCTAAACTTCACAAATTTATGGCCTTCAATCCAAAAGCTGATATTTTTCCAAACTCCTAATTCTGCAGAATTTTCGCTAATTTTCTCAAAGACTTCTATACAAACAGACTTCTTTTAGCAACCAGAGGAGTCGTCCCCTGCTGGCTGTTAGAAAGAATACAGGTTTAAGGCACTTCCGTTCTTCCGACTTCACAATCTCATGTGTGTTTGTGGCAAACCTGAAACCAAAACCCACATTTTTTACAATCTTTTGAGATTGTGTAGAGCAGTGAATACGTTCCTTCATATCATTAATTGTGATGAAATCTTTGGTGAATCGTACTCGATGATTCACAAACACTCAGGTATGAATGTGGTGTCATCGGTGATCAGTTTGGGAAACCCTTGAATGTTCTGTTATTTACTCAGCAACATTGCTGAGGTTGAGTTTGCCAGTATAATCCTCACCGGAGGTAACATACAGGCATTGCATACAGGCGTTTGTTTCATCAGGACTCCTGATGATTCATTGGTGTGTTGGTACCAACACTGAATGGTTATCATTAAGGTGGGGTTTGACTATTTTACTCAGGGATTAACTAACATGGCATCTGCAGTTCTACAGTAGGTTTGCCAAGCTATTATATAATCTATAACTCTGACCACAGCAGCTGTCAAAGTAGAGAAAAAGTGATGTATAAACACGGATCAACCTGACAGGGAACACGACCAGCATATAAATCTCCTCTCAGTTCCTCGGCTTTGATGTCCGACAACACAACAGACCTGTGTTTTTCCACCCTGCAAGTGAAACCGAAGACCTGAGCGGGCTTTTGGGGAAGGTGGTCGAGGACCCGTTTCAGCTGACCTCGACGTAGAAGAAGCCTTTGAACTGAACACCTCTTAGCGGGGCCTGTTGTCCTCTGCACTGCTGCCGGTCCTGGATGGATGGATGACTTCTCCTGAAAAGAGAGGTTCACTGCTCTTCAGAGGGAGCTGAGCTGAGACGACAGCAGCAACGCTAAGTGGCTCCTGTGAAGAGGCGTACAGACGTCCAGACGGAGGTTAATGGGCCACTTCACCTCTGAGTTTCCAGGTCACATCTCAAGATAGACATCAGCTCTGTGACACACACCGACCGCCCACCCTCAGCTCAGACAGGAGGGGGGAGATGAAACCTTTCTCTTGAAGACGGGAATGTTAAACCTTCTTATTAATGCATTTAACCAACACACATTGTAATAGTGTATTTAAAAAAAGGTATTTTCTGTAACTCTAGTCATAGATATTATAGCTATTTCCAACACTTGAGATAACGACTTTACACACCAGTGAAAATGACACAAAAATACTAAATACTCGCCTGCGAATATTATACGTCTAGGGCTTTTATTTGGAAAGGTAAGAACGTAAGGAGTTGATCTGGTCTGCGCAGCCTTTGTCAAGGTTGAGAGAAGTAATAAAGTTTGCCGTCTTGTTTTTCGGACTACGGAGCCGCCACGTTGTTGTTTCATAAATATAGGTGTGCAACTCAACCTGATTGGTTGATGCCTTTTATTCGCGGTGCGAAAGCTCAGAAAATCTACTTATTTTCATAAAAAAAAATTCAAAGATTGTTGCTTTTTTGCAGCATAACATTCGCGTTCTATGTGAAAGTATTCATGAGAAAACAGCAACAGTTTAAAGAACTATATTGACATGCAAATGAATTGCACAAAGAAAAAAAACTAACAATTTAGATTTGTATTATCTGAAGTATTTTAGCAAATCATGACTTAAAATTTCAAGTTTATCAAACATCCAGTGATAATATAAAACACACAAATGTAATAATTACTAGGGCTGTCAATCAATTCAAATATTTAATCGTGATAATCCATGTCCATTGTCCAATATTAAACTCTAGCGAAAGTTTGGAGCGTTATTTAGTATCCATCGCGACAAGCTAGCATGCCATGGTTGGTACCGATGTATTCCTTACGTTTTCTTTTTTCATATGATGCCAGTATCTTCACTCTAGCTTTAAAACTGAGCCGCTACAACCTACGAACGATCGCGTAACGGCCCGGCCCGACAACTGCCCGTCGGATTTTTAAGAGGATGATTAAAAATTGCAAGTTGCGTTGATGTTTATGCGTCAAAGAAATTAGTGGCATTAAAATAAATTTGCGTTAACTTTGACTTGAATTTTTCATATTTAATAAGCTTTTTTCCAAATCATAATAGAAAATATCCATCATCTTTCAATATAACGTCTTATTTTCCAGGATTTTCTTTATTTAAAGGGATGTTTGGTCCATTATTTTCTACCCCCCTGACTATCCATTACTTTTAATTATTTTCTGACTACTCTACTATTGCATTGTTTATAAATTACTCTGTGTCCCGGCTTTAACTAAACGCACAAAATACAATGTAAATGCAAAACAAATTATTATTTACATGCATCAACATTTAAGAGTGTCAAAGAACAGTTTTCTGTACGGAGGCAGGTGGAACATTCAGACCTTTCTGTGTTTCAACACAGTTCTCTTCAACACATAAATACCTAGGATGCGTCTTCTAACTACTTTGGAATTTTAATGCCTCCAGTAAATGGATCCATGTGACATAAATCATCGTACCTTACTGCTTCAACATGGAAACATGTGGAACCTGAACGTCCCGGTTTTTACTGTGCAGAGGAGATAAAGTCTGTGTTACAGAACACGGGGGCGAAAAGAGAGAAAAAAAGACATCGGTGTATGTAAATCAGGACATATTTCTGTACTTCCTGTGTGATCTCCAGCCCCCCTGCAGCCATCCTGCACTTCAGCCTGGCCAGTGCAGGCAGGTCGGTGTGTTGGCCCAGGCTTCAAAGCTTCAACTTTGCTTTTCAACCAAAGTCTGACAGAGGGAGAGAGAGAGAGAGAGAGAGAGAGTTTGAGTCCCAGATGCTTCTTGTGGAAGTCCAGCAGAGTGCCAGGGGATCTGAATAACTGACAGACGGAGAGACAGACAGTCCTCAGATCCCGGTGATCGCTCTGGTGTCTCCAAGCTGCTCGACACTTTTCTCACCTCCGTGAAACACAACTCTTATTTTAACACCATGATCGACATGTAGAGCTCGTAACACGAGGAGGAAACACTCACTGCAGAGGTATGCAGATGGGAAATTTGGCCTCAACATTAAACCTTTTTTTTCTTTTTACTGATTGCTTCCAAAGCCAAATGTTTTATTAGATTTCACTTGAAGTCAAATTTATTAGTTGAAACAAAAGTAAAGTTTATTTGTTTAGCCAAAAAAATACTCAACGTTATGCCACAATGACTGAAAACATATGCCGTGATCATGGAAAATACTAATTTCTGATTGGTTGGCATTGTGTTTGGTCTAAAGGTATACTAAACTGCAGGTAACCAATGCAACAATATGCTAATGTTCACACTATGAGCGTCAGCACTACAAAACGGCCAAGCGTGGCCAGCTACATTGTCGCAAAGTCGCCGTTGAAGTGTTGCGCAAACGTTCGATGACCTAGTTATGTTGCTTAATAGCACTGGGAACTAGCTAACGGCAAAAATATGTTTTTCTTCCATTTATTAGACGGAGTAGAACAGGAATTGTGGGGAGAGAGAAGGGGACCGTAACGGTGAAACAAAAACATGTGATTGGTTGACGCTTCATTGGAGTGCTGAAACAAGTTTAGGCCAGCTCAACTTTGATTTGTAGTGCGTCACGCCTGTCACACAGCGACAAGTGATAGGCGTCATTTAGTAGCTTCATGTCAGCGGCTTCCATTGAAAATGACTTGTATCCTGTTGCTGTTTTGCTCTTAGTGGGAACACAACATCACAGTCAACTCACTAGTGAATGTAACCCAACCATTTCAGTACGCACTTATTTTGTGCAAAAGTAAATAATTGACTATCAATCTGGAGTTTAATGATTATTAAGATACACCATAGTTGTGCTTATATGTGTGTATATGTCACAAGTAGGCAGTAATATTGATATGCATTATAAACCCAACGCACCAGCCAGAATTTTTTTTTTGCAATGTACGTACGGATGCATTGAATGTCAACATTTTTGAATAAAAAATACGTTTCATAAGTATGTTTCATATCAGCCTCGTATCACGCTTGGAGAAACGCTGAATGCCACATTGTCAAATGATTGGTTAGGTTTAGGCAACAAAACTACTTGGTTAAGGTTAGAAAAAAGACCATGGTTTGTGTTAAAATAATAACGTAACGAGATAAATAAATAACCACCCTTAGCGGATGTTCTCATGAAACGTTACGTAACAAGGGTAAAGTGAAAATGTACTTTCTGTTTCACACGGAACATGAACAGTGGTCTCCTGGGTAAAAGTCCTGTGTTTGTTTGACCCGTCCACCAACACTTCTGCCCGCCCTTAGTGGACTTACTCGCTTGTTATACTCATTATACCACGTAACTTTCAAAAAACGCCCGCTCAATATACCACACCACTTGCTCTGACCGAGGGCAAAAAAACAACAACAAAAAGCATCCATATTCAACGTATCCATGGTTTGCAGAGACATTTAATGCCAAAAAATGTTCCTGGCGACTGGGCTGTATAAACCCACCGTAAAGTGTTTTGGCATCTGATAAGCCTGCAGACTCGGGGATCTGTTACTCAAACTGCCTTCTCTAATTGTATTTCATCATCTCACCGGTGCTTGAAACAACATGCCCCCACCAACGCCGCCCCTCACATTTTTTAAATGTACTTTGTGGTTAACGCCCACTGCATTTTTTTTTTTTAAATACTGGAACACCTCCTGCAGTGGCACATTTTTGCTTACATAACAGCCCTCATCTTTAGACCTTGAAATATTTAGACCCTAAAATATCACCCTGCACTTTGTACATTGTTTAGGGGGCTTTATTGTGAGTAAAATATACTTTAAATGTGCTTTAAATGCAGGTATGATGCATCGTCTTTACCCAGAAACCTTTCAACACGTTATCATGTCACTATTGAGGAGGTGTTGTTGACATTGCTGACTTTTCTCTAAAAGCAACAGTGCTTGAAAACCATTGTACTCAACAGTAAACTGTGTTAAGAAATCCAGCTTGGGTTTCATGGCCAATATAAACAGGTGCCCCCATTTTTTGGTCCAAAGGATTGTCATCAATATTCTGGGTGATTAGCGCCTTAATAATGCTGCCTACCCTACTTTCAGTGACATCTCTGGCAACCAAGAAAAGCTGGTGAGCACCATCTGATACCAGCACATTGTTCAGCTGCAGCTCAGGTTTCCAGACTGTCACCTTCCAGATACAGCTGGACACCAGCTCTGCACTATTTTTACTAGGCAGGCGAACACACACCTGCTTCTGATTCACACACACACATGCTGTATCGGTGGTGATCACTGGCAGGTCGGTTTGCTCATCCTTCCAGAGAAACCTTCCACAACAGACGAAGGCTGGATCCACTCATGAGGAAAAAAAGAAGGCTTTTATTTCAAAGCCGGACCCTTTTTCAGGGATTCGTCAGTCAAAACTTCAAAGATGCAGATGACCGAATCCTCAAAAAATGTTAGGACAGGTATTTGGTTGGCAGAGGGCAACTCTCATGAGTTTAATGCTTTAAAACGACTGTGATTCTCATGTTGGCTGTTTGGGAAGTTGTAGTGCATCCCTCCATGCAAACTTAAAGTCTAATAATGTTTTTTAAAACACTCTGAAAGTAGTCTCGTAGAAAAATATTAGGTCTCTTTTTTGGAAAACTCTCCCTTCAATAACCAAATGATCAGTGCATCATGGAGTGGGAAGTGAAGCTTTTCAGAGACTGAACTGTACAGTAAAGTTTTCAGCCGTAAAACCAAAACAATGAGCTGAAAGATGCTAACAAGACGCTAAAAAGTCGCGCCCTACACGAATAGCTACCTGACACATTGTTAAAATAAAATATTGAACAACCGTTAAGTCTCACCAGCAGTGAGGCTAAAAATGTAAAATTTGTCCTCAGCCCAGTCGGCAGAAAAAATATTG
The DNA here is from genome assembly GCF_043250625.1 of Sebastes fasciatus. NCBI lineage: Eukaryota > Metazoa > Chordata > Actinopteri > Perciformes > Sebastidae > Sebastes > Sebastes fasciatus. The sequence continues at coordinate 3,047,412 of NC_133809.1, read as the reverse complement.
GCATTGTACCACGGATACATTAAATGTTGATACATTGCATTCGGTCAGCGTAAGTGATGCAGTATATCGAGCAACCGAAAGTTACGTGGTATGATTACGAGTATAACAAGCGAGAAAGTCCACTAAGGGCGTGTGGGAGCGGTGATGCATAGGTCAAACAAACACATGACTTTCACACAGGAGACCTCTGATCGTGATGTTACGTTACGTTGTGAGCTAGAGTTATTATTTTAACACAAACCATTATTTTAACATCATTTTAACATATATATTTTTGTAACCTTAACCAAGCAGTTTTATTGCCTAAACCCAGTGGTTATATTAGGTTTAAGTGCCTTAAACTTTCTTTCTAATAGCCAGCACCAAAAACCAAGATGGCGACGGCCAAAAACCAAGATGGCCTCGGCCAAAACCCAAGATGGTGACGGGCCAAAACCAAGATGGTGACTGCCAAAACCCAAGATGGTGACGGGCCAAAACCAAGATGGTGACTGCCAAAACCCAAGATGGCGTCTGGCAAAGCCCAAGATGATGACGCCCAAAAGCCACAATGGTAATGGCCAAAAACCAAGATGGTGACGCCCAAAATCCAAGATGGTGACGGCCAAAAACCAAAATGGTGACGGGCCAAAACCAAGATGGTGACTACCAAAAACCAAGATGGTGACGGCTGAAAACCAAGATTGAGACGGCCAAAAACAAAAGGTGACTACCAAAATCCAAGATGGTAATGGCCAAAACTAAGATGGCAATGAGCAAAAACCCAGATGGCGAAGGCCAAAATGCCAAACTCGAGGCTTCAAAACAGCAGTCCACAAACCAATAGATGACGTCACGGTGATTATGTCAACTCATTATATACTGTCTATGCCTAAACCTAACCAATCATTTCACAGCGTTATCCATGTGTCATTGTGCGTTTCTCCGACAGGGATATGAGGCTGATATGAAACATATTTTTGATTCAGAAACGTTGACATTCAACGTATCCCGTAGTTTGCAGAAACGTACAACGCCAACTTTTTTTCTGGTGACTGGGTTGTTTGTCCTGAGGGTGGAGCGAGAAGAACGGTGATAGAATCATTAAAGGGTTTATCCTCTGGGGAGCAAGAATGTGCTTTCTGCAAGGTCTATCTGTCCGTTACATTTATACATTTCTAGTGTACATGATGAAATGTTTATTCTGATGGTGGCACTTGAGGAAAGATTCACCAAGACTGATGTCTTAATACTTTTAGATTTTGGCTTGGATTTGCGTCCACCCTGTTCAGACGGCTCTGATCTCAGCGACACGCAGACTTAAACTCATAGTCTTTTATTGTTGCATGTGTGAATCCCGTCAAACAGGAAATAGCTACCAGATCCATGTGGTGAGGAGTGAAAACATTACAAGCCGTGATGGCTGCATACCTCGTCTGATGCCGAGTGCCGTTAACAGCTGGAGACCGAGTGTTAGCATCAAGTGTCATCATCTGTCTTTTCCTTTTCACGTCATTTAATGTGGGCGAACTTTGACCTCACAGTTTTCTGAGCTGATTTTTCGGCTCCACTTACATTTCCCCTCTGTGTTCTTACAGTGGTGAGCTTCGACAGCTGATTCCAGCAGAATTTGTTCCATCTCTATCAGGTTTTGCACCAGTTTGGGGAAACTGTACATTTATCACAGGCAGAAGAGACCCTGGATTTAAAACTTGGTAGAGAGAGGGATTACTAAAATACCAGATCTGTTCAGTGATGAGGGTTATTCTATTCCTTCGATTCAACTTCAAGTAAGGATTTATGTATCAGGAACACAAAAATCACTTCATAATCCACCCCTGTCCTGTCTTGAAGAATCTTGCATGCGTTGGCCAGATATCTTATTTGAATCAATTGATTGTGAGCAAAGTGAAGGAATTCTCAGTAAAGCTCGATTCGATATGCCATGATGTCCAATATCAGACTATTAATTGGTTAAAATTGTCGCAATATAAATGGACCATGCACATATAGTACGTCACCCCCACTTTCTTACTCCGATCAAGTGAAAATAATCCAGACCCTTGTGTAATATGTGGCTCAGAGGATGGACTATTAGTACATTATGGGTGGAAGTGCAATGAGATGCTAATTTTCTGGGGTAAAATAACACAGAGCTTATCTGATATTGCGTCTTTAAAGTAGTCTGTGCAAGAATTAGGGGGATCTATTGGCAGAAATGGAATATAATATTAATAAGTATGTTTTCTTCAGTGTATAATCCATCTGAAAATAAGATTTGTTGTGTTTTCGTTAGCTTAGAATGAGCCGTTTATATCTACATGGGGAGTGGGTCCTCTTCACGGAGTCCATCATGTTGCACCGCCATGTTTCTACAGTAGCCCAGAACAGACAAACCAAACACTGTTAACTTTTCCTTCTTGGGCCGAAGTGAATAATGTTACTCGCTCCCGTCGTCGCCGCCGTCGCTCTCTCTCTCTCTTGCTTCACCACTCACTTACATTGGACATTTCATACAGATGCTAAAGGGTGCCTCGGTGCGTCGGTATTTGATGAGTTGGGAGTGAGAACGGGTTGGCTTTTGTCTACTTCTGTCTCTAACACATCCAGTGTACAGAACTGATTTATAATGTGCTATTATCTTAAAATTGTACCCCCACTTAGTTTCAACAGTCAAATAAGAGACAGTAAGTGTGTGTTTAAGACATACCATACCTGATTATTCATGCTGTAAAGACAGTGGCTGGGCTTGAGGTGTGCAGCAGCTGTTCTTTGTGTGTGTGTGTGTGTGTGTGTGTGTGTGTCTCTCAGAACAAGGTAATCATGACTGCTTGGCTGTGGTGATATTATTCAGGAACGTCTGACTGACTTGACTCACTCACACTGACTAGACACAACTCATCAGATCATCACACACCTCTCCTGAAAGGGGAACATTTTATATGAGTGACACGTGCAAAGAAACACAACGTATAGATATGACCTTATGATATTTATACAAGAACAATGTGCTGAGATGTGAAACTCGCTTTCAAGAACTTTAAATTAAGTGAAGTTTAAGAAAAAAAGCATGCTGTTCATGACATCGAACCCAGAGGATCAACAACAAACAAAAACACATTCATCATGAAAAAAAAGCATGATCTGAAGTTGGTTCTTCCATGAAATAGGCTGCAGTCGAACGACCTAATCATGCAATTAAACAATGAACATGAGTGTAAATCTGCTTAATTGTAACCTATGATGTTACCTTAGTGTTGTGACATTTCGTACACAAAACAATAAACCAAGACTACTGGCCAAAACGCTGCATCACCACCACTAATCCCATCTCACATCCCACTTCCCAGAGAGCGGATTAGTCGGTTCTGTTGGGATCTGTAACCAGGAAACATGACTGAGCTGATTTCTACTAGGGCTGGGTCAATTCACCGATCTCCCAATTTGATACTATCACGACACTTGGGTGCCGATTAGATACAGTATGTATTGCCATTTTTAAGTATTGCAATTCTACAAGGATTGTGATTCGTTATTGCGATTTATTGTGATTTTTTGTTAACTTTTTTAACGCTAGACCATGGGGAAAAGTTGAATCATACACTTCTAGGGACTTTTACTTTGGAAAATATCTAAATTCATAGAGTAAACATTTTTGATTTTCAGCATGTATGTAGTTGGAGATGTCCTGAAGTCAAATATATCAGTCATTGTCAGGAATTATTTATTTAATCTTTCCCAGCAACCCAAAATTGAAAGAATAAAAACATTTCCCTCACAGATTAGTGGTATTTTCTTTTTAATTTATAACAGACATGTAATGTTTTATACTTCTGGTGAATATAATCCATCAATCTTATTTCCATATATGTATTTTGTATATACAGTTCCCTTTGTTAACAGTTTATTTTGAAAACCGGACGTAGTCACACGTGTCTACTTCCTCTAACTTCTCCAAGGTGGTCTCTAGCTCTCCAGCTCCGTTCTCTTTATCCATCCATGGTCAGCTCCATCGGGGCCGTTTCAATGCAGAGAACATAAATGTCAGTATCTGGGTGCTCTAAAGTCGTAGCGTCGGCCCATTTGACAACGGAGATGAGAGCGACGGCCGGCTCGACCGCCACGTTACCGCCATATGACAATGTTTCCTGTCTGTGACAGAGTTAGCATGCAGCTTTAGCCGTGATGTCTAGCTCTGCTTTTCCTGTCAAATTGTGAAACCCAAAGTGTTTCCATACTTTGCTGGATGTGTAGTGTTTACCACTTTGGATTTAACATGTGAGGGTGCAGGTCGTATCCACGCTGACCCTCCAACGTTTTTAACTTTTTTGTTTCGGTCTGTCTTGGTTGAAGGATACAGAACGTACAGTATATGATGTCAAGTTACTCAGACTACAACAATAAAAGCGGTAACTTCCTTCTACCTCCACATAGACTCAAATGAAGCAAATATATCTGTCCTTGTAATGTCATGCTATTTATACACTTTCCCTTGAGACCGGGTTTCATGTTTTTAAAAACACTGTTTTACAACCAAGGGGTCAGAATCCTTAATCTTTTATTCTAAGAGCTTGCAAGATGATTAACAGTCGACAAAATTCTGACTCTAATTTTTGCATTTTCTTTAAGAAATATTGGACAGTTTTACATTTTGAGGCATGTACTGTACAAGTTAGTCAAATTAAACTGTCACCCCTCGTGACAAGGGGTTGCATGTAGACACGGATTCACATTAAGGAGTCACATTCCAGAAAGCTTGGGAACCACTGTTTTAAAAAGCACTTGATATTATCTGTTACAGTTACAGTTTATCGTGGGAAATATGTTTCCTTTCTCTGTAATCCAGTCATTGTTCTGACAAGTCTTCATTTATTTATCTACTAATTACTCATCAGCCTTGTCTCAACAAACCGTCATCGTGATGCATCAGACATCAGTGACATAAGCACAGTTTGGCAATCGACTGTGGGAACCAGCTTTTTGTCTTTATTACAATATCCAGAAAACAGTAATTTGATGATTGCCATGGTGAATCTGGTGAAACCATGACAAACTTTCTCAAGGAATTCACCAAAACCGCATAATCACCTTTTTTGATTGTTCAGGAGACAAAACCTTATTAGTCATGTTTTAATCTTTACATACGAAAACAAGAGCTTGGTGTCTCCAAATGATTCTTTACATCTACCAATTAGGCTTTCTTCACCAGCGGTCTCAGACCGGAACATCAACAACTCAAATACGCAGAGATGATCCGCTGCGTGGGAGACGTATTTTTTGTATTTTACCATGGATTCTTTTTCTTGATCTAATGATTAGCCCACATGGCTGGTAGGCCGCCAACACAAACCTGAGAGTTTGGTGTTATTCATCACTGATCCTCTGGAACAACAAGAGAAAGATCCTGTTGTAAGAGATGGACACTTTTCTTTGTCATGCTTCAGTTTGTCAGCAGAAGACGCTGGTGTGTGGCGATTTGTTTCTGATACTCTGTGGCCAGAAGCGTTATGTTTTTGGGTTGTCCGTCCTTCCATCTGTACATACGTACGTAAGTACGTCCATTCTCATGAACGTGATATCTCAAGAACGCCTGGAGGGAATTTCTTAAAATTTGGCACAAATGTCCACTTGGACTCAAGGATGGACTAATTCGATTTTGGTGGTCAAAGGTCACTGTGACCTCATGACCTTCCCATTCTCGTGAACATGATATCTCAGGAACGCCTTGCATGAATTGGTTGGATTTTGGTGATCGATTGTTAAGGTCACTGTGACCTCACAAAACAGATTTTCATTTGCTAATTATGACAATTTTACACAAATAATAGGATGAAATGATGAGGTGATGACAGATATGGATGTAAACTGCATCTCGACTGGTTGGCGGAGGCATACAAAAGCAAATTTTTGACGCACACGTTTCTCGCGCCATATGTGCCGGAGAGGACGAGGGGCCCTTACCTCCAGGTAGATACCAACAACGTCTAATCAACCATGGGTGAAATAATCACTCTTGTACATGTTTTGGAAGTCCCAGATACGTCTCAAAACCAAACACCGACGTGTCTGGGTTCGTAACATCATCCGTAGGTGCTCGTGACTTTCACCTAGCTGTATCACTGTATCTAGCAAGCCACACATCGGCTAAATAAATCTGATATGCTACAGCGGTATGAATCCATAATAAACAGATTTTGCTGTGATTTAATTGCATCAAAAGGATGCTGAAATAACTACATAATGATGCCGATTTGTAAAAAGTCTGAATTCATGCTCTGTCCACTGTGTTCGTAAGAAGGCAAGCAAACATTTTTTGAATGGAGTTTGGATCGATCAATGCTAGGCTATGATAACACTGAAGAGCTCTGGGTTCTCACAGACGGCTACAATATTTTTGTCCTCCATTTCTGATTCAACGTCAGTGACGACAGGAGGATAATCTCAACCCTGATAGGCTTTCGTGACACAGCTTCACGAGCAAAATGGTTCAACTCCCAGCGTAAACTCGCGTTTAATCGCCTCTTTGCATTGGCTTTGTATGTAAAAAGTTTGCTTTGCATTGGGTGTGAACACAGCATAAGAAATTAAACAGTTTTCAGTAGGCCATAAAGAAGTGGAAATCTACCAGTCACATATTTTCAGTGTCTATAGACCAGAATGTCAACCACCGAACCACGCGTGGGAGACGCAGCATATTTTGATATTTCTATGGAGTCTGTATTAATCTGGTGATATCCCTCCTGAATACCTGCCAACAAAAAGCGCTGCAGCCAATGTACTCAAAACAAAACCACTTTTTCCTCTTGATCGCTGATCCTCAATGAAAGAGAAGGACGACTCAGTGTGACAGAGACTTACGAGTGATTAATACTGCGAGGTGTGCTTCTTTGTTCCTCTTTTGAACATTACTGTCAGCGAGCTAAATCCTCTTCCCTGCCTAAACACGCCGCCTTCGCCGTGCCTACCTGTGCTTGTCTGGACAAACAGCAGGCGTTGAGACCGAGAGTGATACAGCGAAGGGTGAAATACTTTGGCACAGAATAAACATCTTTTACACATAGCCGCGGGGGCCCATGCGCTGTTCGAGTGACTCAACAAGAGAACCTGCATGAGTGGGCGATTTGGCTTTTTCTCTCTCTCTCTCTCTTTCTCTCTGTCTTTTGATGGGAAGGAGAGGCTACCGGCGGCACGCCCCTATCTGAAGGTTTCCCTGGCAACTTCCTGTAAAGATCCTGCAGGAATAGAGACGCCTTCGAAGAGAAGAAAAGAATAGTGCTTTAAATGCTTTGACCTTTCGTTTGCCTTGACATAAGTTTTATCTGTATAAAAGGCATTTGAGGTCACATAATCCAGCAATTCATTCTTAAGATGTTATCTTTCTGAGTGCTGAATGGCGTCAAAGAATTCAATTTGCGGATCTTCAAGTGAACCCAGTGACATTTTCCCTCTTTCAAGATGTTTTCATCTGTAAAAGGTCACAGGATTATCTGATGGTAAAGATTACTGAGAAAAGGTCTTCATACGGTACAAAAGGTTCGAGTGAGATCTTCTATTTACCAATCCTAAGAACTGCTCACCGAAGTTTCTATTTCTATTATCTGTATACATGTTACATGTTACATATTACAACTTCTATACTGTTAAGCCAATGTTACCAACTGCTGGCGGACTATACAACGTACAAAGGTATACTTAGTTGGGGTGTCACAATTTTGATTCTAAATCGAAAATCAACCTAAATGAGCTGTCGATTTCGACCTTCGAAATCAAAAAGTAGGATCGGCGATTGTCCCAGTATTTTGTTTTCTCTCCACCCCCGCGTATTTGCGCACACCCGCATGCTGCTTCAGCGATATCTCAGCGCACTCACCTGCCCTTTGCTTTAGCAGTATCTCAGCGCACTCACCCGCCCTCTGCTTTAGCGGTGTCTCAGTGCACTCACCCGCCGTTTGCTTTAGCAGTATCTCAGTGCACTCACCCGCACTCTGCTTTAGCAGTGTCTTGGCGCACTCACCTGCTCTCTGCTTTAGCAGTATCTCAGCGCACTCACCCGCACTCTGCTTTAGCAGTGTCTTGGCGCACTCACCTGCTCTCTGCTTTAGCAGTATCTCAGCGCACTCACCCGCACTCTGCTTTAGCAGTGTCTTGGCGCACTCACCTGCTCTCTGCTTTAGCAGTGTCTCAGCGCACTCACCGCCCTCTGCTTCAGCGGTGTCTTGGCGCACTCACCCGTCTTCTGCTTCAGCCGTGTCTCAGCGCACTCATCTGCTCTCTGCTTCAGCGGTGTCTTGGCGCACTCACCTGCCCGCTGACAATAAATCAAATTAGTTGTGCAACCCTGGTATAATTACCATAAACAAATGAAACCATGCTTGAGATGGCTAGTAGTCTTCACCTCATACCTGTGGTATCACTGATCTCAAAATGAACAACACGTTCTTTATATGTGCTTCCTCATCATTTTATTCTTTCTCTTTGGTTTTAATGAAAAATAGAAGAAGACAGATTGAGGGATTGATTTGACCACCAATAAGTGAGATTAGAAAAGTCTTTTTTTATTGTAGGTCTGTTCTCACTGATAAAACAGCGCCCTCTTCCTGTTTCTTTGTCATTAAGCAATTGAGTAGATTCCCCACAAGTCCAATCCGCTGCTCCAGAGTTTAAACTGTGGTATAGAGGCCAGAAAGGGTTTTGTTAGCTTAATTACACTTTCACAGTCAAATTGATGGTGATATATTGCAGTTGAAATGCTAATCGTCACACTTCCAGTACCACCATTGTTTCCGTCTCCTTGTCATTCAGTCCAGAGCAGAAGTTCCCAGAGGATGAGGATTGTTTTTGGGGATAAAGTCAGTCCCTTCGTGTGGTTCAGAGGGAAGAGTTCCCACCTTTGTGCAGTCTGGATTCACAGGCCTCGCTCTGCTGCGGCTGCTCTTTAATGGCCTCCTCCACTCTTGTTCTCACATGTTCTCTTTAGTTTGGGCTCAGAAAATGAATGGGCACTTCCTTCAGCATAAAGTGGAGAGCAAGCGCGTCTTCTTCCGGCGGTTTGGTCGGTAATCATCACCTCTCAGTTTCTGAAGATTTGCTAAGCGTCGTGTTTGGAAACCACTTACTGTATCATTTGTTCAAACTCTGTCACTTTTAAATCTACTAAAGATGGTTGAGCGGGCGCAGAGCCAGCCGGAGTGGAAGCTAGAAGTGTGTGTGTGTTTGTGTCGTATCATGTCAGAAAGCCGGAGTGCTCTGTTATCCATACAAACAGTACGTTTCAGCAACTCTGAGTCTGTGTGTTAACATGTTTGTGCATGCTGCATATCAGTCTGTGTGTTAGTGTAGAGGTTGTTCTTATGTCATCCAGGTTATTATACAGTAGCTCTCCTTGGAAAGGCCCTAAATGACTCAGTGTGTGTGTGTGTGTGTGTGTGTGTGTGTGTGTGTGTGTGTTCATGTGCTGTTCTCCTATCTTTGTGAGGACCTATTTGAATTATAGACCTTGAGATGGAGGACATTTTGAAATGAAGGGACTTGTTCTAAATGTGGGGGCCCTTTGGAAAATTAGGACATGTTGGAAATCACTTAAAAAGAGCTGTTCCTCTAACCTTACCCTTAACCAAACTGTAACCTTAGAATCAGTGTTGTTGCCCTTAAGAGGTGAGGGAATGCATTATACACTTACTGAGCAGAAGTACACTGTGTGTGTGTGTGCACAGAGTAATCTCAAGGTGAACTGGAGAAATTCTTACAAACACAGTCATGATAAGTGTGTGTGTTTAGTGTCCTGTACATAGTTACTTTGCTGAATGATAGATTCTGTTTTACTGCAGCTATTATGGAACCATAACCTGCTGCAAGTCATTGTATTTCAATGGGGCCGATCTATTCAATTGAGTTCTATGTTTATAAACTACATACATTATACAGTATACTGGAATTTTAATTCCTTTTTAAGTTTTGAGCAATTTTTTGCTGCATTAAAATCCAGCTATTTGAGTCAGTTTGGGCCTGATATCCGATTCAGTATCGGTATCGGTGCATCCCTACTGCTAAAGAGAACAAAATGTAAAGTTTTGGCATCTAGCATTGGCTTTTCCATTGGTCAGTTTCATTCTACTCTACGTTTATACCACTCACTGATGAATACCTGAATGCACCATAAAACAAGTGACCAGCATAGCTTTAGGATACCTGTGTCCGCAAAAAAAAAACATCAGTTGTCACATTTTAAATGACTATTTGTAAGTTTCAGAAATGCTTCTTAGCAGCGACACCTGTGGCCGCGAAATCAACGAAAGTCAGCGTCGGTTTCGTGCTTGCTCGCTCTACATAGACATGAACAAGCATCGCTCAAAACAGTGAGGCAACACACGTCAGCTTATATCACAATATCACTCTATATTTCAGCTGCTTGGCAGTAATGTTAGCTGACCAGACGAAGGTCTCTCCATGAATCAATGCTGATAATGCTTCTCCTGCCTCAGCGCAGGCTTCAGCAGTGGGGCTCTGCAACGAGAAACTCGTCTCCCTCCGCCCGCAGCCGGAGTGAACAGGGAGACACCAGCACCCGGTCGGTAACGAGACGACAACGTTTCTCTCTGCAGAGCCCCGTCACTTCACAAGACACGGGAAACCTCTGTTGGTCTGGAGGAGCTGCAGCAGTTATTTCTGCACAAACGTCCACTGTACATTCACTAGATATTCTCAGAGCTAAACTAACTCTTCTGCAGTGTTGAGTGAACGCGCGTTCACGTCTAGAGGTGGAGCGAGTACGCGAGAATGCGCGCGCTGTCTGAGTGAAGGCAGGCAGGCAGAGGAGACGAGGCTCCAGCCACACGCGAGCGCACATGTGTCCCGACCCAGTACATTTATACGCTTAAAAAGTTACAAACAGTCCCTTTAAGTTTTTGTTGATACGTATTTGGACTTGAAATGTGGACTTTAAAGTGTGTGGTTTTGAAATGGGCCCCATCATTTGGTACAGCACCCCCACCACTCTTAAGATAGTAAATTAGAGTTAATTTATCACCAGTAAAGGAATGTCCTGTGACGCAGGTTTCTCCTTGGTCGCACCAAACTAGGTAGGTGGGGAGTTTTGGAGTGGTTGAAGCTCCAATCGGTGGTTTAAGATTTTATTCCAAAACAGAGTAATTAGTATTTGATCAGCGTCCCTGTGATGCCCTGCAGGATAAACTGTGCGGTGGTTAAAAACTCTTATTTTTACGGCCTGCCAAGATAAAGTGCTGGATTGCTGAGCAGCTCCAGACTGTCTGTGGGACTGTGAGTCTGTGGGAGTGGCAGACTGAAGATTGGCTCCTAATGCTAGACGCACAGGTGTACATGTGAATCCTAACACATGTGTCCACCTCACCAGTCTACGCCAAACTGCATCACAGCTTTGCATGCAGACACAAACACACACACACACACACACACACACACACACACACACTTGACTGTCATTAGAGCGCCCACTCATGCTCACACACACCCTTTCCTCCCTCTCATTATCAATGCTCTCTGGCACCAAACGCCACGTAAGAGAAGACCAAAGCAAAGCACCCTCATTACTATCTGAGGCTAATACAATAACTACCACGTATGTCCCCCTTTTGTCTCTCTAAGTCTCTGTCCCGACCTCAGCAGAGTCACGCTGACTCCACCCTGCAACGCATCATCATATGTTATATTCCTACTTTTATCTAGTAGTTGTAGTACTTGTATTTGTGTTGGTTTGTAGTATTCATTTTTATTTTTCTCACAACATTTGACCTGCTGATACAACACTATAACAGGACATACAACATGAGCGGCTGGACCATCAGACTTATTATTAAGGCGAGACATTACAGGCAGAAACATCGTTGTTCATTGTCAATTTTGAGAATTAAATAATACACAATATAAGCTTCAATAACATCATGAGGATCAGACACATACGTAATTCACTGGAGTCTCAGTTAATGTGAAAATGTCAGTTTGATTTGTAGCCGTGTCTGAAAGTCAAAGAACTGTTGTTTATGTAATTTGATTTGAGGTGTGTCTTAATTAGCTAATTATCAACCATCATTATTGCCCCAGAGCTTTCCACTGGGTTCCCATTAGTAATGCTGAAATATTTGTGATTTGTTTCATGCAGGGAGAAGCTGAGAACCAAACCACACATTTCAAACATTCACCCTGAGGACTCATTTTCTTCTGTTGTGTTCAAGAGCTGATGTGGAGCAAAGGTAAGCTATAAACACTGACGACTAATTTCCTTCAACTCTCTCTTCCTAATATCATATCCAAATCAACTCGATGCAAGCGCATCCCATATTATTATAATATATAATATAATTAGATTAAATTCAGAACTGCTGCGTGCATATAAGTAACTTTAACAGGTGGCATTATTGCATTATTATTTTTGTTAACTTTTTTAGACCATGAGAAAAAGGGACTTTTGCTTTGTAAAATATCTAAATTGATTTAGTAAAGATGTTTGATTTTCAGCATGTATGTAGTCAGAGATGTCCTGAAGTCAAATATATCAGGATCATTGTCATTGGATAAAGAGAACGGAGCTGACGGGAGAGCTAGAGACCACCTTGGAGAAGTTAGAGGAAGTAGACACGTGGGACTACGTCCGGTTTTCAAAATAAACTGTTAACAAAGGGAACTGTAGATACTAAATACATCTATGGAAATAAGATTGATTAGATTATATTCACCAGAAGTATAAAACATTACATGTCCCTTGTAAATTAAAAAGAAAATGCCACTAATCTGTGAGGGAAATGTCTTTATTCTTTGATTTTGGGGTTGCTGGAAAAAATGTAATAAATAATGTCTGACAATGATCCTGATATATTTGACTTCAGGACATCTCTGACTACATACATGCTGAAAATCAAACATTCTTACTGGATTAATTTAGATATTTTCCAAAGTGAAAATCCCTAGAAGTGTATGATTCAACTTCTTCCCCATGGTCTAGTGTTAAAAAAGTTAACAAATATCATAATAAATCATAAAATCAAATCGCAATACTTAAAAAATCACAATACATATCGAATCGGCACCAAAGTATCCTGATAGTATGGAATCGGGGAATAAGTGAATCGTCCCAGTCCTGTTATTTCGCCTTTTGGGGACATACTGTAAACGTAATAATTGTATAAAAGCCTCTGACCTGCACTCCAGACTACGTGACATTTGGGTTCAACACTGTGTAGGTCAAACAGGCCTGACAGACGTCTACGGTTCTGTGTGTGTGGGAGACTACAAAGCGTGAGAACATGGAGGTTATCATTTGCTGCTTTGTAGTGTTGTTTTTGCATCGCTGCTCTCTATATTCTGACATTTGCGAACGGCCCGGTGGAGGTCAGACAGTGTAACGGTGATATACTGTTGTGTGTGTGTGTGTGTGTGTGTATCTGATTTACTGTGTGTGAGAACGTGGAGCCTGTCATTTCACAAAACCACATGACTGGCGCTAAAAAGAGGCGGAGGAGGGGGATGTATGTGTACAGAGGCGAGGAGGGGTGGGGGGGGGTTAAGACCACATTTGGATATGTTAAGAAGTCCTTGAAGGGTGGTTATAATCGTCAGATATACCAGTCTGACTCATTGTTTACGGCTCGCGACAAATGCCCGTGTGTACTGTAGCCTTCCATTCATCAAGCTACCATTGCTGATTAGGCCTGTGCTGAGTTATGGTGGGAACCAGTAACATTTCCTCCCTCATGTAGACCCGGGTTCCTGCTGATAACAAACAACCGCACAAAGCCCTGCTGTGTGTACGTGCACTCCAGCCAGTGTTGTGTTGTCATTGCGGAGAGAGAATGGTGCATTTGAAGGCCCTTGTTGTATTCATATTGGTATTAATAGATTTATGAGACATGGAGGACCCTTATATAAACCAGGAAATACACATCAGAAGGAGGTTCCTCCCAGCGCCACTTATTCTATTTTCTATTCAATCACAGTCCGTGTCAACACGTGGGCGAGCTTTGAGTGTGTACTTGTTAACTCCAGTTGTGAGTTTGATACATATACTATTATTAAACACAGTATTTCATTCTGTACTTCCTGTGACTTCCGTTCTATTTTCATATCATCTTGTTTCCCACAGGTCCCTCTCTTTAAGAAATCATTTTAAAGCACATGTTCAATGACAAAAGTTCATATTTTGGAAGTTTCCTTGAAGTGGTGAGGTTACTCTCTGCAAAAGATGAGACCAGGAAAATGGTCTAAACTTCAGTGTTGAGGTGACAGCAGATAAGTGTAAAGAGACTCTTGGCCAGACTTGAACCAGGAGGTTGTTATTACAGAGTCAGTGGCTCAAAACCTGAGAATACCTCTTTACAGGAACATCTGACAAAACTGTTTTACAACCCTGCATTGTCTTTTAGCCATACTACTACTAGACGTGGCTCTGTGGATGCCAATGTTAGTTGGTCTGTCAGTCCACCATCTTGGTCCAGATTGACTTATCTCAACAACTACAATCATTTTGACTTTCAGGGTCCCCAGACGATACGACTCGGGTGATCCTCTGACTTTTCCTTTTCCATTTTTGGTTCCCTGTCTTCATACTTTTTAACACAATGCTTAAGTTGTACAAGTAAAACGGCATATCAAGGCCATTGTTGGAAAAGAAATACCGAATATTACCCCCCAGGAGGAGGAGGAAATAAAACTCAGAATTTCCAAGATTAAAGTCTTAAATTTGCAAGAAAAAAACTTGGATATCCTCTGAGATTAAAGTCACAAATTTGCAAGGTTGGATCAACCTCATCACACCACAGCTACCACCGCCTGCCGTGTATTATACCTGCAGTGGATGACCTCATCAAATTATACTTTGCAATCAGATTTAGTAATAAGGAAATACCAGAATCACCAGATTATCATAAGCATCTTTGAAGAGACATTGCTGTGAAATTGGGCCTATTCAGAAGAAAACGACAAACTGATTTGAGTTTTTTTCTCATAAATTTACGACTTTAATCTCAGAGTATCCGAGTATTTTCTCGTAAATTTATAGTTGAGTTATGAGTTTTTTTCCTTGGAATATTGCCCCCCTCCACCGGCTCCGTAATATTTTTTTTTACCTACAATGACTCTAATACACCGTCGTATATAAGTACCTTCTATAAGTAAAACTACAATTCTAATCCATACTCTGATTTATTGTACTTTATACTATACCGTCTGTATATCTGTGTGGGTTTTATGGCTTATTATATATATATTTTTTATGTGTGTTTATATTACATTTTACTTTATTGCTGCACTCTATCAAAGTTAATTTCCTTTGGTTGCTGCATTGACTTGTTTTCCTCCACAGGGACCAATAAAGTTTCATCTCCTGCCTTCATCTCTCCTGCAGCCACTCCTCCTGCAGCCCGTTTCTCTAAGTGATAATATGTTCTTTCTCGATCTGCCAAGTTAAATAACCCTTTAAACTGTATAATGCATTAATGAAGACAAATGGATCTGTGTGTGAGAGAGAGAGAGAGAGAGAGAGCTCCTCTCTCCTTCTGTTCCTCTCTGTCTGCTGTGTTTGGTTTGGTCTCCCAGCACCCAGATCATGTTTGGCGGCGGCTTAAAACGAAACACAAAAAAATATCTTTGCACTCAAGGTGCTTTTGGAGAGGTTGAGCCCTGTTTGTTCACCTGTGTTGTGTTGTGCCTGTTGGGTACAACAATCACTGCCGTGTCTGCCGGGAACATTAGCTAAGATCTTTTGTAATCCAGACTAATTACCACGAGAGACCTCCACTGGAGCAGCTGATCACGTGTCCAGCTGCACTGTGCTGTTTGGCTTCTGGCAAAATGCATAAACCTGCTGCAAGTCAGTGAGGGTTTGATCACCGGTGCATTGTTGCCATTTCTGCAAAATGATCTAGTAATGTGCAAAATGATCTGGTAAAGATTACAATGTATAATGTAATAAGGCGATAAAGATATCAGTACAGTGTGTTTACATGCACACAAGAAACCAGGTTACACAGGTAATCAGAGAACGAGTCTGCACGCTGATCTGTCAGCAGATTTCTCCCCTAACACCCAATTTATTTTGGAAGCATTACTTATTTTAAACAGCGCATAAACATATTTTATGAATCACTTTCTTATTAACAGTGATGACACGGCATGAAAACTGGGATTTTTGTCAGTAATCAGCACTGTAAATTGACGTAGAAGTTCAGGTTAACGACTGTTCACGGGAATTTGCAAGCAGCACGGAAAACTGCCGGGAATTGATGTGGACTTTACATTTTTGGTAGTTTTACAAGCCTATGTAGTGTTGAGTGTTGATGCAAATTTGTTTTAACGCCACTAATTTCTTTAACGCAACTTGCAATTTTTAGCTTATAGAGGGTTTTCACATGAAAATCAAAGGAATCCATTGGCACCAACCGTGTCATACTAACTTGTCGCTTTCCAAACTTACACAAAATGTTGGCGTTTTTGGCGTAAATTTTACCCACGAGTCTCCCCTTTACAGACATGCCCACTTTATGATAATCACATGCCGTTTGGGGCAAGTCATAGTAATAAATATATACATACATTTGCATAAAGCAGCATATTTGTCCACTCCCGTGTTGATAAGAGGATTAAATACTAGACAAATCTCCCTTTAAGGTACATTTTGAACAGATAAAAAATGTGCAGGTATTCGCATTTAAATATTTGAATGGGTTGCCAGCCCTAGTATATACAGTATGCATTAGTGCGTGTAATGATGCTTTATTTCATCCAGCCACTCTGTTGTCACGGTGATACTTTCCCTGTCTGAAGCCTCTGATTTTACAGTCATGTCGAAACTTGATTAGAGACACAGTTATGTGTATACATGGCCAAGAAATCAGCTTTCAGCAGGAGATAAGATATAACAACAGAGGCAACGTATAACAAACCAACGCCAAAGACTGTATTGTTAAATCTACAGCTCTTAATAACTCTTAAATAAGCATTTATTTCTATAACCTACTGTACGTACAAAACATTCTAATGTATTTCCTAGTCTACAGCGGTGTGAGAGAACAGAAGTGGCTGCTGGTGCTGGTAGCGGCTAACAACAGGACAGGCCTGATTAGCGAGACACAGAGGAGCGCTGGCTCGGCATTCCCAGCTGCCTCTGTCCCGAACACACTGTCAACAGCACATCAGCAAACCCCCCAACACCACCCTCCCAAAAATCACCCTCCAGAGAGGTGACACACATCCAGCGTCCTCCAGACCTGGGTGGTAGCTAGCAGCAGGGTGGAGGGGACAACATGCTGAAGTGCTCCTGAGCAACAGTCACAACCGGGGATCAATAAACCCCTCTAACACAGGTTACTGTAGTCTTTATGCTAAACTAAGCTAATCTCCTCCTGGCACGGCTCTGTACTCACCGCACAGACATGAGAGAAGCATCGCAGCATTTAAAGGCTTCTAACTTTACAAAGTATAATTAACTCTTTAATTCCTTTTTTTAGAAAATGTCCTTTTGGAGCCGGATCTACTTTTCTAACCCTCACACATGTTTACAGTCAACCTAGCTGTCTGGACCACATTTCCTGTCCATCACACATCAATCTTCTCCTACATGCACTCCATCCATCCATCCTGCAAATCTGACAACTTTATTGTCCATTACACTGACAACATATGGACATCTGTCTCTGGCACACGGCGGTTTAAAATAGATTTAAAAGCGGGGGCCGACAGATTTACAGTACATGACATAAATAACATTAGATCCTTACAACCCAGCAGACACCATATGAACCAACAGGTGTTTTCCTCCCTGGTGTTGTTCAACCACACTCACACATCCATGTCCACGGGCTGCGTGGGCACAACCTAATAGATATTGATTTTTTAAAAATACAGCAATTACTGCTTTACAGGCTTCAAAATCAGTGACTTTAAAATGGTTTCGGTGCAAATTGGAATAACATTAAGATCAATATCACACCTGAAAATAAATGTGAAACAGTATTGAACATTTAAAGGGACTGTAACTTTTTAAGCGTATAAATGTACCGGGTCGGGACACATGCGCGCTCGCATATGCGCGCTCGCGTGTGGCCGGCGTCCCCGCTCCTCTGCCTGCCTGCCTTCACTCAGACAGCGCGCGCGTTCTCGCGTACTCGCTCCACCTCTAGACGTGAACGCGCGCTCACTCCTCACTGCAGAAGAGTTAGTTTAGCTCTGAGAATATCTAGTGAATGTTCAGGGGACGTTTGTGCAGAAATAACTGCTGCAGCTCCTCCAGACCAACAGAGGTTTCCCATGTCTTGTGAAGTGACGGGGCTCCGCAGAAAGAAACCTTACCGTCTTGTTACTGACTTGTCTTCCTGCTCTCTCCGGCTGCGGGCGGAGGGAGACGAGTTTCTCGCTGGGGAGCCCCGCTGCATCAGCCTGCGCTGAGGCAGGAGAGGCAAACACAGTATCGGCATTGATTCATGGAGAGACCTTGGTCTGGTCAGCTAACATTACGGCCAAGCAGCTGAAATATAGAGTGATATTGTGCTTTTAGCTGACGTGTGTCACCTCACTGTTTTGAGCGATGCTCGTTCATGTCCATTTAGAGCAAGCAAGCACGAGCCCGACGCTGACTTTCGTTGATTTCACGGCCATAGGTGTCGCTGCTAACAAGCATTTCTGAAAGTTACAAATAGTCCCTTTAAGAGCTAAAACGTGAACAATCCTCACCGATCACTGCTCTGTTTCTGTTGAATGATCTGCAGGATTCTTTGATCAGAAGAATCACCGTGTTGTTCTTAGGAAGTCAGTTGTATCAGGGGATATTTGTCTTCATGCTCTCCTTGTTACCCGTCACTCTGAAAAGCTGTGAGCGTGGAGATGAACAGTTCAAACCCCGGAGTCAGATCATCTCCGCTTCGAGTCCTTTTGAACCACGTGAGGTTTCATTTGATTTGGTTGGTGTTTGCCATCTTACAGTAGGTGATAGAATTGTGGGTTTTATGACACAAGATGATAGAGATAGTTCATGCACAGATAGACTGATAGATAGTGTTCATGCACAACACTGATGGTTGTAGTTTCTTAGTTAGTTTTATTGGTTAGTATTCTGTTAATGGTCATAGCTCTTAACCTTCACCAGAAGTCGTCTATTCGGCAATTTACTACAAATTACAATTGTTCTACCAAGCTACAAACTTCTCAGAGGCTCCTTAAGCCTACTGGTGGTGAGTACTTGATACCCACAAGAAGTATTTTCAGTGGAATATACCTTTAACCATTAATGAAGTTTGCAGCAGTTGCTGTAGCCGAGGCCATGCCAGGCGAAGTCAGGAGCCTTGAAGGAGTGAAATGTAATCTGCGGCGAGGTGGAGAGGATGTTCTGCCAGTCAGCCACTCTCTTATTAGGACATGTGGGACCAGCTGTTTGTGTATGTTTGTTCCTTCGCCTCGCTGAACGCCTGAAGAGAGAGCGCTTCAATGCTTGTTTGGCTGCAGACGGTGCAGAGCTCAACACAAACTAATGCACGCACGCAATTCCCAGCAGTCAAACAACACATGTGGAAACACAACCTGGCGAGCAGATCGTCACGTAAACACACTTGTAGTACGTTTGGCAGCGTCATAGCAACCGTCTCTGTTTCTACTAGTCGAGGTTCATTGCTCCCGTTGGCCTCCTGCTCGTTGTGATCCGTTCAGGCTGCTGTTGATGATATCAGGGCAGTTCGTCACTCGGAGGCGGTTCGGCCTCGCAACACTCGGTTGGACTTCCTGCTGAGAAGCTGGTTAGCTGCTATGCTGAGCGTGTTAGCACTTGCTGACCTGACTTCACATCAGCTATTCTTCCTGATTGCTCAAACTCTGAATCACACAAGCACAAACTTCACATCTTTTTTCCCTTCCTTTCTGAAGAAGTTTTCTCATTGATTACATAAAGTTTAAAGTTAATAAAACTCTCAAAAGATTAGAATAATTCACAAATCTAATCTTATCTATTACTGTACTTTAATTCAGCAGAAATATGGAACCAACAATGGAGCAGAAATTAGTAAAAAATAATACAATAAACCATGAAAAGAGTGTGAAAGTTCATTCAGATTAAAGTAGAGATGCACCGATCGATGGGCCACCGGTTAAAACCGTCTGGTTGTCAGCTGATCAGCCATGACCGGTGACCGGATGATCAGTCTCATATATCCACCGGTCAGATTTACACACATATGCGCACACAGCGGCACAGACATTAACCGACTATTGTCACAGCCACACACACACACACACACACACACACACACACAGTTTTGCCAACTTGTCGACTTTCTCGCTAGATTTAGCGACTTATTCCGACCATCAGGGTAAAAGCAAGAAATATATTCCAATATATTGAAGAGCCTGATGAAGAAAGCCTGGGTTAACAAAGAAAGTTGATAATCACCGTTGTGATACCCGTCGTCAATAACTAAATACACCAAAAAGGGTTTTAATGTTAAGTTGCTGTGTCGAACCCTTTGAGTAAAGAAGAAGGTTTTTATGTTGATGAACCTGCACACACACACAATCACATCAATGCATGTATGCATTCACACATACATACACATCCATGCATGCAAACATTTGTACACACACACACACACACTTCCTCCAGACTATGCTCCCCCCGACACACACACACACACAGATCTAACACACTGTACAGATTTTCCAGAGAGCTCCCCTCTGACGCCGGCTGAAAATAGCTCCATCTCGTCGGTGTGTGAAGTGTCCGGGCTCTCACAGCTGATTGTGCGGCCCGGAGAGAAACGGTGTGAGGCTGTGGGATGTGACAAGAGCGCCGCCGTGGGTGGAAACTTCTCTTAAAGGAACATTCCACCCACTAATCTTCTCTTCGATATCGTCAAGTGTTGAAGCTCCCTCTCAGCTGTGGGCCGTACAGTACATGGGGAAAGTTCAGCCGGTGTTGATGTTTAGCTGCTCTACAGACATTCTAGTCTGACGAAGCACTTGCAGCTTGAAAATAATGATTCTTGATTGTATATTTGCTTTTAAAGTTATTGGAAAAAGACGAATATTAGTCCAACAAATGGTGCTAATCTGCAACTCAAAGAAAACCTAGTTTTCGCTGTTGATATTTTAGTTCAGTTAAACATTCCTTTTAAAGGGATAGTTCAGGTGTTTTGAAGTGGGGTTGTATGAGGTACTTATTCATGGTAGGTGTATACTTAGAGTAGATGACAGTTGGTGGGCCCCCAGTTTGGAGAAACAGACAGGAGCACTGACACTGGAGCAAACCAATACAGCGCTGTGGACGGGGACGGCAGAAAAACATAAATCAAATCCATTTAAGTGTACGATATACAATGGAAAGCACGGTTAAAGTGATCAACTGCTTATATGGATCAAAAAGTGTTCGTTTTTGGATCTTCTCATACATGACAACATGTGGAAAAACGTTTTAAAACTACGTTAGACTAATGTTAGTTGAATTTTTGTTTAGTTTTTTACTTTACTCCCTTGATACTTCGCCTCGCAAACCGTCTGCTTTCTGGCTGGATGCCTGATGCTGCGTGCAAATTGATATCGTGACAGTAAATGGAAAGACATCTCTGAATGAAAAACGAATACACACCGTCGTCAAGTGGACTGATAACGCCTGGTCACGTAATGCCCCCAAAGTGAATCTTGTTCCTATCCTCAACCGGCTCTGCGGCACACATGCAGACCGGCGCCTGTCACCCTCCGTACCGCTACCGAGTTAGCGGTTCTGCATGCACGCTTGCGCTGCAGAGCCGGCCAAAAACGGCAATGCTTATAGTGATCTATTTGACCCAGACAGACGTGATCACTATAAGCGACTTGATCCACTATATTTAGAATATATTCACCGCTTTATCTTGCCATCAGAGCTTTCCTTCTCCTTTCCGACGGGGAACTGAACTGAAAGTGAAACTAATCTATGCTCTCTCCAAAGCCAGCAGGCTCAGATGACAAAAACAGTACAGGTACGTTTCACTTTCAGTTCAGTTCGCCGTCAGATATTCTATATAATATTCTAAATACAGTGTACACTTAAAAGGTCAATTTATTTTATGTGTCTAAAATCCGTTTTGCTGCTGCCCCTGTCCACAGCAGTACATTGCATTGCTCTCTTGATGGTACTCCTGCCTGTTTCTCCAAACTGGGGGCGTGCCGACCGTCATCTACTGTAAATAATACACCTACTATGGATCAGTACGTCACACAACCCCACTTCAAAACACCCAAAATATCCCTTTAAGAGAGACTACGTTCTCACACTGTTAATGCATAAACACACACACATGCAGACAAATGATTAAGCACCAAAACATGTTTAATATGATGTGTTCGTGCATGTAAGGGTATGTGTGTGTGCGTGTGGTTGAGAGAGTGTTTGTTTGTATTATCAGCATGTGAACAACAGTAGCGCCGGATGCATCTATTATGAAAGCCTGAGTGGGAGTAAAGCGTCTTTACACAACACAGAGCAGCATCATCACCCACTGGAACAGCTACAGTTAGCAGCAGTATGAGTAGCATTGTTGCTAAAGCGTGAGAACGTCTCGCCGGTGTGTGTGTGTGGGTGTGTGTTGTCCTCCATGATCCAACCCCCCCCCTCCAGCCTTTCATCATCCTGTTCTCACGCCTGTCAGGACTTCCTGCTCACGCCCAGCCGGCCACACCCTCTCTGCGTGGCTGACAGCCCGCCCGCTCGCTGTCACTGCAGCGTACGCGTCCTTGCCTTTAATCGTTACCGGCCCCTTTAATTGGTCTGTGTCTTTAAGATATTGTTATACATTATACACTCTGAAACGTGTTTTTATGTACTCTGTGTGGTGTCTTTTATTGTGGAAGGCGGTGAATGTGTTTGTACACAGTGTGGAGAGGTTGACATCTGCGGGTAACCGACACACTGCAGTGTTAGTGAACGCAGCACATATAATTATCTACAAACATGTTTGTTAAGTGCGGGCGTTGATTTACAGCGTAATAAACGACAGTAAAAATGTTTGATACGTATTTAATTTATGATGCATTATATAATCATCTGCACCTAGTCTTGAAAGTACTTTAATTGGATCACTAAAACAGACACAAAGATAATAAAATCTAATTATGTATACAGAGGAAATAATACACACCTTGCTTAGCCCATGCAAATCTGGTTTATCCATTCATTTATGTTTGTTTTGATCTATTACTAATCTTTTATAGATAGTCATAATAGTAGCATGAACCTGGTGAAACCTTGACAGCAACATTTAATGATCATACCAGTGTTTTTGCATATTTAAGCCATGTGTTGCAACACATATTATACTTGGCAAATCTTAATCTGTCCCAATCAACTTGCAGCACGGTTACTCGTTAAACTGAAAACGCCGGCGCATTGCACAGAGGAACAGAAGCCTACTTTCTACTTTCTACCAAAACCCACTCCTGTGCCAGTTTCTCCTCAACAAGTGCAAAGTAATAACGCACACGTAGACTATGTGTCCCCTCGTCACCCTACCCATAACACACTATACTGTTAAAAGACTCGGATAAAAGCTGTCATCGTACAGACTCAACTCTTTGTCCCTGCTCTCTATTTCAATGTTCAACACCAAGCGCCGTCGTCTCCTGCTGTAACCATCAAAACTAAGCTAATTTACAATTTTAAACTGTAGTGGCCTATTTTAATGTTATGCTGTGTGTGTGTATGTGAATGTGATTTATGTGGCCGCCGTGCCAGGCGATGTCAAAGTGTATTTTTTTACGTTACTTTTTACGTTAAAATCTAGCCCGTGACGGGAGACTTTGACCAATCACAGGTCATGTCAGAGAGAGAGCGTTCCTATTGGCTGTGCTCCGGTCATGTGACCGGTACTTGGCGTTCCTTCAAGCCATCTCAACCTGATCTCAACATGGCTGCTGGGTCACAAACTTTCTCATTTTACAGCTTAACTGTGCACTACAGGATGATTCTGAGAACATCTGAGGAGAGAAATAGGCATTAACGTAACATAATATGGATTCATATTTGATCAGCGTCGGAGTTTGCAAGTGATTGACAGCCGGCTCTCATAGACGGCCGCTGGACAGCAGACCTCAGATCAGCTCTTACTGCTTGTTTTCTTCCGGTCTGTGAAATCTTGCAGATGCCGTTAGGAGAACTGGAGGACACCAGAGGACACAGAGGCACATGCCTTTTTTCAGTTTACCTGTTTCATGCACTACTACTAGCATTAATGAAGCTGTTATCTTGCTTTCACTTGCAAACATCCTTACTGTGATATCCTCTGCTTTGGAGAATGGCCACCAGCGGTATAAAGTCTAGGAGATTTGTTGTAAGGAAACTAAAACACACCCAAACTTCAGAATGGTCCTTAAGGCGATTATAAGTGAATATCTTTTAGTATTAAAATCATACGTTTTGTGCAGAAAGTGTCATTGGACATAACCGTCTTTCTTTTTTTTATTGAAACTCTAATAGTATCCCATAATCCTGCACTTCAAAAGATCTTTGGCTGCAGCTCTCATCGTTTTTATCACCTCTTTCTCTCTCTCTTTTTTTTCCCTGTGAGAAACCGACGACATGACTCATTGTTGTGAAGGTGAGAAAATGAGTGAGAGATGACTGTGCGTTCACCGGCAGGCATGCAGCGACCACATGATTCTCAGTGATGTTTAACGTCTTCATGCAGGCCGGCTCTGCTTTATTGCCCCTGTGTGTGACCCCGGTGTAGTCGGGAGAGGCCGAGGCTATCATTAGCGGGACCTTTGGCCCTCCCCTTCACTCTGCAGCCGGGCAGCCAGCTGGTCCCGCACTCCCTCATTAGCTCCAGTCCATCTCGTCTCCACTTTACCTGCTGGTCATGTTACTACCCTCCTCTTATCGCAAACACCACGTAAGTGGCTCTCTTTAACCTTGCCCCCGCCTCCCCCCTATCTTAATCTGTCTAATGTG
The DNA here is from genome assembly GCF_043250625.1 of Sebastes fasciatus. NCBI lineage: Eukaryota > Metazoa > Chordata > Actinopteri > Perciformes > Sebastidae > Sebastes > Sebastes fasciatus. The sequence goes on along the minus strand of NC_133809.1, from coordinate 3,022,502 downwards.
TGTGTAAATAATGCTTGCGTGGTCCAGATAGCTTTTGTTTTACCATCAAACAAGCCCCGACCATGGGAACCTGGTCATTAATTACCATGTGATTCATGGTTATGGCTCTGTGTCTCGTCTCGCCACTAGTCTGTCATTAAGACTTTCCCAGACTTCCCATCCCGGCCTCTCCCAGCTAACAGCTCACCCACACCAGCAACTCAGCCCAGTTAAATCATCACCACCACCACAACACACACACACATTATCAGCACCTTCTCTTCCACACTTGTTTCCATGCATATTGAAATTACTACGATTCTTCTGAGATACAATTGGGTGATTACAGCTGCAATAATAGGATTGTGTAGAATGTGAGTGCACGAGTTGAAAATAGAAAACAATAAAATGGTTCAAAGTACATAAACAAACAGCTGCGAGAGTTTAACTGGCAAAACTTTTCAGCTTGTAATAAGAAATAATCTGATAATCTACAGATTTACCTGCAGTTATGTGGAGGTGGAGTCACTACTGTCACCATCTCGGCTTTTGGCTGCATGTAAGAATGTAAGTTTAAGGCACTTCAGCATTGGCTTCACTTTTCAGATAAAATGCAGTGTGTTTCACCATTAAAAAATGAATTGTGTAATCTCCATGTTGTATTGTCACCAAACCTAAATAAGGCTGGTTTTCTTAGTTACTAAAAAGATGACATTACAGCATATCAAGGTCCAGTTAGCTTAACCCTACGAGACAAAATCTGACATTTTGTCAACATTAGTGAAGCCTTTTCTTCTTCTCAGTCGAGATGTAAAGTTGGTTTACAATTTGAATAAATCAAAAAAGACCACTTCCAAGTAATTTCTACTGTAGATTGCGATCAAGTGAAACTCCTGTAGTTTAAATGAGCAATGTCGCCACTCTGTAGTACGTATTGTGGTTTTCTGAGGAGCCAAGTGTCAAACTGTTTAAATCTGCTTGTTAGAAATGTTGATTCTTTTGGGAAACCCAAGTATGAGTTCACACAAGAGTCGTTTTCCCTTTTTTTTCTGTTGTTGTATTGAAGTCTGAGGCTGCCACTCAGAGGAACAGAGGCGCTGCCATCAGTCTGCTGTCAGTTGCTTCATTCAGTTTGAGGTTTAGTAACAGCTACGAACTGGACGGGGATCAGGGCCAAGAGGCTGGCAGGAGTAATCTTACTGCCAACCCCCCAACTCTGCTCTCAGTGTGTGTGTTTCTGCTGCATGTGTCTACAGCGCTTATGGAAGCTCACTAATGACAAAACCGGTTGGGAAAAGGAGGGACGTACATTAACTCAAGATTTAAGTGTAATGTTGAACTATTTCAGCACAGAGTAGGAAAATTAATCAACAATAATTTAGATAACTGACAAACGTTTAAGTCATTTTTTTTTTTACGCAAAACTGCCCAAATTTCTAGTCGGACGAATGAGAAATTTGAAGACGTCATCCTGGACTTGGCAATTGTGATGATCAAGCATTTACATTTTATACTACTTAATACTTCTCCATTGCCTTTAACAGGCATTTGTTGTACTTTTTTACTATAAACATTTATTTGACAGCTGTAGTTACTTTCAGCTCGTTCCTAGGGTGTCAAATATTGACGCGTTGTCACGGGCGTCAGCGTTTAATACTGCCGCACAAGGCACCCTTTAGTGCCGGTATGTGATGCACCGGGCTTTCCATTAACTATAATTTAAACCTATCCGCGGCAACCGTAAATGCTTTGGGAAAGTGCTGTGGTGACGTAGTTTAAAGAGCATATAAGAGACGCACCAGGCGGGTGTGAGGGGAGGTGGATGGGTCCAACAAACACAGGGCTTTCATCAAGGAGGCTGCTGTTTGTGTCCTGTACGTTAAGTTTCACTTTGCAATCGGCTGATCATTCATTCATTCATGTTCCACTTTCACAACGTCGTCACATTTTCATCTCACAAACATTTTGTTGACCACTCTGCTTTCTCATTGGTATTCATCGGCGTAATGTATTTCACTCCCCTCGAGTAATTCATTATTTTATATATATATTATAATATATTAGCAATATTTCTGATCACAAAATAAATTCAGAAGGAAGTCAGTGTGTGAGCCAGGATTTGAGAGCACACAGAAACACATTTGTAAGTGCAGAGAAAGTTTGATCGATGCTTTGTGGATGCAAAAGGAGTCTCGTTACTAGAGCTGCACGCCTGGCATGGAAAACTTTGGCAAGCTCTGCTGAAGCCCAAATATTGGTAAGCGCCATCTTACAGTCACAAGTGTTCAAAATCTGAGGAACAGACGGAGAGCTGATTTCAAACTGAGCGTTTTGCACAAACATTGTACTGTGTTTATAAAACTTGCAAGTTTGAATTAGCTTTTTGCTCATTCAGCAGTTTTGGCATTAATAACCCTCCATAGCTTTCTTGGCTGTGTGTGTTTGTATACTGTATGTCTGTGAGTGCTTGGTGTTTTTTTTTGTGTGGGTGTTGCTCCAGCTGCCCCAGACTGTAACTTACTCTACCCACAGTCTGTACACACACACACACACACACACACACACACACACACACACACCCTACTTGACCCCCTCAGCCCAAACAGTTGCTCATGTCACTTCAGTGAAGGCGAGAGAGAGCAGCCAGACTGTAAACGCTCTGCTCGATCATCAAATGATATTGGCAAACAAATCCTGGTTTCAGGTGTCTCCACGTCTCACTTTGCTCAGTTTGTGAGGTCCTGCTGTCCTTGTGCCGTGTGTGTGTGTGTGTGTGTGTGTGTGTGTGTGTCGGCATGGACATTAGCACACTGATTTTTAACTGTACTTCTTTCAACTCTTCTGAGAGATTTAAAGTATTAGGAAATTTAACTGTTGCAGCTTTTCAAAACGTCCTTTCACTTCATGTAGCAACTGTTACTTTATGTTCATATCCTGCAAGAAGATGTCATCATAATTCAACGGATCCTCATAAAGCAGTTAAAAAAATGGATTCCTCACTCTTCGTGCAGTCTTTTCAAAATAACCTCCCGTCTTCACAGGAAACAACGTAGTAAGGTTTAGGAAAAGATCACAGTTTGTGTTACAATAACTATAGAAGTGACGTTACTTAAGTACGGAAGTTACGTGACAAATAAGTCAGCGTTGATTTCTGGTTTCAGGACATGAACAGTGGTCTCCTGGGTGAACGTCTAGTGTTTTTGGATCCACCTGTCCGCCCTGACCTCCTCCCTACATAGAATTGGTCGCACTTTATATTTCCTGGTTCATGATTACGTGGATTACAAACAAATAGAGAGGCGACGTCCCTCCTCTTCCAGTGTGTTATCAATATCTTCAATATCGTTTGAATTGTCCATGAATCACACATATGATGTTGGTCAATTTAAAAGCAATTATTACAAGTCAAGAAAGTCTCAGTTTGTCGTCGTATCATTTAGTTTAGTGTGAAACCGCTCAGTGAACTAAATCTCTCGTCTCGCACAACATACGTCACCAACACTAGCTAGCTAACTTAGCTATGTTCCACATACAAATGAACTGTTATCTTACCTGATGTGTTTCATCCAGCGACTCCTGGAGTGTGTTCCAATCCACGTACTTCTGTACTTACACTTACTATTTTGAATGCATAAGTGCGTTCACACTGGGAAGTACGGCAAAATACAGTGCACTCAAAGTACCCGGATGTTGTACTCAAAACGGTCAGATCGTTGAGTGTGGAACGCTGGACACTTTTCACACTCAACTGTCGCCATCTTGGCTACGTAGCGGAAGGGGCGGAGCCACGACCACTATTCAAACATACGTAGATAACAGAATAAAACAATACAATACGTAAACATACCGGTGCATTTTCAGCCAACAGGAGGACACATCGTAGGCGACGACATTGGAAACGTATTTCCACTCTGCTTTCATTTTTTTTCAGAAGATATTTTGGCGGGTAGCGAGCCGCGGTGAAACGTTGCGATCGTCATTTCCGGTCAGTGCGCCGCAGAGTATTCGATTTGAGACGATCCTACCCCGTTGAAATTTACGCACTACTCAAGTAAGTTCAGAGTGCACAAAGTGCACTACATTGAAGTGTACTTCAGGAAGTACGTGGATTGGAAAACACTCATAATAAACATTATACCTGCCTATCATCAGCATGTTAGCATTAAGCTCAAAGCACGACTGTGCCCAAGTCAAGTCTTAAAGAGCTGCTGGCATGGCTGTAGACTTTCAGTTTCCATATGTGTAAATACAATCTGACTTTCTACTGTATCCCCCTTATTTCTTCAAAAACTTTCTTTTTATTTTCTTCCTTTCTTGGTTTTTTTTTTCTTTCCTAAAATGGAAATAGGAAGTAAAAACTCAAAACTGTATTGGAGTATAGAATTTGAGTCAATATATTTTGTCACTTCTGGCTGAAGGAATAACAAAAGAGATCATGAATGACAAAAAATAGAGAAAGCAAAATATGCAGAGAAATACAGGAGGTATTAGAGGGACTGAAATTAATAGAGAAAGGAGGAAAACGTCAGTCAAGCATGAACCTTTCAAACTAATCCTCCGTCACAGTCAAACGATATCAGTGATTCAAACCTCTCAACACTCCGATATGAAGAACAAATAAAAACCAGGAGATCAGCTTAAGCCCGTCTCCGACGCTCACTGTGTAAATGTTCCCACTTTCGGTGGATGCAGGGAATTTCTCTCCAATGATAACAACAAACACACGACGCACACGCCAAACCGCTGCTATCAATCACACGGGCTTTAACAGAGCAGCGACGCAGAGACACTTTTATGTGGGTGGGATGGAAATAGTTTTTTCTCCTCCAATAATTAGCTTATCAGACCATTTACACGGCTAAGAATCATTAGCACCAGTTTAATGAGGTGGCTAAAAATAGAGGGAGCTCATAAAGGATGAGAGGAACCTGCTGGAACCAGAGCTTCACACTGCGACTGTGTGAGAGCATAAATTCACAACAGCGTTCATGTGTGGCGGCGCATTCTTGCATCAGTGTATTTACGAGTGTGTGTGTGTGTTGTCTGTGTGTCATGTTCCTGTTTGTGTATGACAGTGTGTGTGTGTTCATACTTCCTGTGTTTTCCTGAGCGTGTGTGTGTTACTTTTACTTTTTTGTTGAGACGGCACTGAATGAGAAAACTATCAAAACAAGTTTCCCTATTTTTGATGTATGGCACATAAGCGACTCCATCGTGTTTTTCTGATATGTATTTGTTGTTTGGTTTCATATTTTTATGTAATACATGTAATTATGTAGGCTGTTCACACTGTTTGCAGCTATGGAAATGAATGTAATTCGTGGCAAAGTCCCTTCCCCTCCGGTGGACCAAATATGTACTGTAGTTAACGACGAGAGACAGATCATTTTTTTTATCCCGTTTGAATTGCACCCTAAATTGCACCTATGTTTGTCAATTTAAAAGATCATATTGCAAGTCAAGAAAGTCTCTGTTTGTTGTAAAACTGTTGAAATATCAGACTGTGAAAATACGTCATTAGAAAGACGACACACCCAAAAGTCGCGTAAGTGACGTCTCTCTCTCCGAAGCTACGATGTCTGTGTGTTTCCTCCTGGGATGAACTCACACCAGCAACACGTCTGATCCTTCTTTCTCTTCCCGGCTGATAAAAAGACCAGGAGTGTGTTCCAATCCACGTACTTCCTGAAGTACACTTCAATGTAGTGCACTTTGTGCACTCTGTACTTACTTGAGTAGTGCGTAAATTTCAACGGGGTAGGGTCGTCTCAAATCGAATACTCTGCGGCGCACTGACCGGAAATGACGATCGCAACATTTCACCGCGGCTCGCTACCCGCAAAAAATATCTGCCTGCTTTGTTGAAGAAAAAAATGAAAGCAGAGTGGAAATTAGGTTTCCAACGTCGTCGCCTACGCCTACGATGTGTCCTCCTGTTGGCTGAAAATGCACCGGTATGTTTACGTATTGTTTTATTCTGTTATCTACGTCTGTTTGAATAGTGGTCGTGGCTCTGCCCCTTCCGCTACGTAGCCAAGATGGCGACAGTTGAGTGTGGAAAGTGTCCAGCGTTCCACACTCAACGATCTGACCGTTTTGAGTACAACATCCGGGTACTTTGAGTGCAGTGCATTTTGCCGTACTTCCCAGTGTGAACGCACTTATGCACTCAAAATAGTAAGTGTAAGTACAGAAGTACGCGGATTGGAACAGTCTTAGTTCACCATCTTCGTTCAGGATGTTAGCATGCTAATGAGCACTAAACACAGACTGTATATAAGAAGTGGACGTAGTCACCGTGACGTCACCCACTGGTTTGTGGACTGCCGTTTTTAAACCTGGAAGTAGGCATTTTGGCCGTCGCTATCTTGTTTTTTTGCTTTTGAAGTGACACTAGAGGGTGGAGCTAAGCACAACCGAAAGCTGAATAAGACATTTTTAGGCGACCAAAATGTTATAATTAACTTGGAAAAAAACAAGCCGACAAACTTGAGGCCGGAGACAAAAATGTAAAATTTGAAATGGACAACTAACTGTTAAATTAATAACAAAAAGAAGCCCAGTTTGTGAGGAGCATCGTAGTGACAGCAGGTCTGTGCTCAATGGGCCGCGCTGCAGTCACCACCGTTCAGGAAGTAGCCAGAGGACAAGCCCGGGCATGTGAGCTGACCCTGCTGCACATCTAAAGATCCAGAGGAATGCGAGTTGTATGCATGTGTTGAGGGGTGGCGGTGGCGGTGGTGGCGGTAGACGGTGCAAAGGTTCATCTGTATAGCTGTCGGTGGGTCGTCACGTAGGTTTACGGAGGCAGGAAGAAGCAGAGGAGGGGTTCAGTTACACCACCTTAAATCATGTTAGCATGTTTGGTGTTTAAACGGATGCTTCGGTGACATCAAGTCTTAATTTTTCCCCCCAGACCCTTTTAGTTTGCGTCCCAGTGTCGGCATACATGACTGTGTTTTGGCATGGGAGAATCAAACATGAGCCGTTCTGGCCAATTTATGGCTGCCAGTTTGGATAGATTTCTAGTCCCTGAACAGTGCAGCGCTGTGCTCTGATATGTTTGGTAAATCCAGGCTTTAGGCCCCTGGCTTCATAAACTAGCGGGCTCCAGAGGTGAGTCGCACAGCTGAAGTGGCCCCCCGGGCAGTTTGGGCTTACAAGACTGTACACTGAACAGCCAGCATTCAGCCGCGTGTTACAGCCTCCTATCAGCCTGAAACCAGCCTCTCAGGTTACAAGTAAAATGCTTGTTTAACTGAGGATTACCAGGAAATGTCACGTCAGGAACAAACGAACCAAAGCTGCACGTTGAAATTGCTGCAAGACGGTGAACAGTTAATACCAATAACAGTCATTTAAAGGTGCATCCATCAATTTTAGAGTCTCCTGCTGTGATTAAATGCTTTAATAATCTGCCTCTGCTGTGAGTCCGTCCTGCAGAACAATTAGTTTGAACGGAGCAGTGAACTCATCATCGACGGTCACCGTCATCAGCAGCCAGGCAGCTTAACTCTCTGGACATTTGGATGCTCGTTTCCCAGACTTGTGTTTTTGGTCACCCTCTCTCAGTCTGCACCTGCTGACTGCGTTTCCCTCCGTGACGCCACCGTCGTCAGTAATCACAACCTCTCTGTGAACGAACATAAACAGACATTAAGCCCACTGCTACTCCAGCCTGCACTTAAAAGATTGAGCCTGGACGCAGATTTTGCCCCCCATGTAGATTCCCCCACCGGTAATTAAAGCGATCACCATAGTTGAAGTTCACCAGGCTGTAAAGCTCCATGAAGCCGCTGTCTGTAGCGCCCCCAGGTGGAGAAGCATGTTAATTAAATCATACAGATTAAACTTAATGATTTCAGATGACTCTTACTGGGATGATACAGTGACTGTGTTAGAAAGCTGTACAGGATGAGTGAGCAGCACCTGGCTGCAAGTGTGGTCTCACATGGAAGGTCAGAGGTCAGGAGGTCGTCGGCCTTTGACTGAGACGTCGGGCGGCAGACAGCCAGTCTCACCTCTCAGGTCACCTCTTGTTGCTCTCAGCTGATTTACAAAGTGTGAAATTGGGGAGAAAACGCCGGAGGCACCAAGAGAGACCAATAATATATCATAACATTTACATGTTCTGTTGTTATAAATGTCTTTTTGTTGATTCCTGCTGTATGATCTGTTGGTGAATGTTCTCCTCTGTGCTCCTTTGTGTATCATTTTATTTATTTGTTAGTTTATTTCATACAGCAGAAGCATTGCAGCAGCATCTCTATTTTCTATGTCTCTGTTTGTTGTTGATATTTGTCTGTTTACATATCTGTGTCATATACTGTATGTCCACTCTTGAGCGTTTTTTGTCGTTGTTGTTGTCTGTTTATTTGTTAATATGTCATCAAGGTGAGCGGCTTATTCGCCCCTGATTTTTTGTTTCTTTAAGTAATATGGTTTGACTAAGATTATGATTATTATTAGTATTATCACAACAAAGTAAATTGTAGTCCTCCGAAGAGGGGGGGTGGTGGCAAAGAAAAAAAAAATGTTTATCATGATGATCGCACATTTTTTATCTGTTCAAAATGTACCTTAAAGGGAGATTTATCAAGTATTTAATACTCTTATCAACATGGGAGTGGACAAATATGATTATTTGATGCAAATGTATGTATATATTTCTTATTGGAAAACAATTAACAACACAAAACAATGACAGATATTGTCAAATTTGTCCCAAAATCTTTGGGAAAAGAAAAATGAAAATGAACGTGACTCCTCGTAGACCATAAAAGTTTGAATAAAAAAACGATTCACTAAAATCGGTTGAGAAATGTAGACGTTAGAGTGCTTTTTATCCATAAAAACGGCAGCTCCTCCGTTCACTTGGACTGTATGTGTTTACTGGCCAGTCTTGCCCTGTCCAATATGGCTCCCATGTTGACGTCACGGATGTATTAAGAGAACTGGATACAGCGTTAGATAAAAAATTATCCTCTGAGTTCCAGATGTCTCTTTCCCAATGTAAGTGGAAAAAGTCTTTTTGGGCCCAATGGCATCACGTGACAGACACGGATGTTGTAGTACCGCCGTTTGGCCACTACGGAAGTTGGCATCAACGACCGCCGCTCTTCCTGGGGGCTTGGTCGACGTACGATCCAGGAGTCACTGCGGCGTCTGTGTTTCTACTTCCGGATGCCTTTAAACATCTGGCAACAGATGTGACGCTTTGTCCATTATTACATCAGGTGTTAACACTCCGCCGCCATCTTTTCACTTCAGCTTCGTTGACTGACACAAAAGTAAAAAAAAAACTTTTCCCACCACAATGATCACCTGATGGCCACTCTGTCGGCTCAGCAGCACACCGGTCCTGTTTGATCTATCGACCCCTCCCCACGGTGTCGCCTGTGATTGAAGATGTGTCTGTGTGTGTGCGTCTCCTTTGAACTTCGCCCTAATAGGAGGCCGGCCGGACTGCACGTCGGCCGAGCGTCAGACCCGGTTGTGTGGCCCCCCCGAGTGGCCGACCTGAGGGCCCCAGTTTGTTTAGCTGCCGTTCAAGTGCTCTTAAATGGAGATGTCTGCTGCTGCGCTGTGTGTGTGGTGGTGCTAGAGGGGGGGGATGGTGGCGGACCCCGGGGTGATGAATGGCTTGTCTCCCCCCCCTCCCTCCCTCACTACACCCATTTGCAGCTGATCACCTGTTCTTTGGTCACAGGGAGGGGGGCTGTGTGTGTGTGTTGGGGCACAGTAGATGTTATTGATTTTCTCCTGCAGTGTCGCTGGCAGCTTGTTGCAGCCGGCTCTGCAGTTGGTGTGTGTTTGTGTGTGTTTGTGTTTGTTTTCTTGCATGTTTGTGAGGATCAATTTGAGATTCATACCTTTAAAAAGTGAGGACTAGAGCTGCAGCAACTAATCGATTAATTAATTGACAACAATTTTGATAATCGATTGATCGGTTTGAGCAATTCTTTAAGAAGAAAAAGTCTAAATTCTCTGATTGCAGCTTCTTAAATTTTCTGATCTCTTTACTCCCCTATGACAGTACAGTGGAAACGGCTTATAGTGGTCACAGTTACAGTGATCAACCGCTTATATGGATCATATATATATTTATATTTTATATATTTATATATAATTTTAATATATGTTTATATATATTTATTTTTTTATATTTTATATATATTTATTTATATATATATTTAAATATAAATATATTTATATTTTATATATAAAATAAAAATAAAGTAAAGTTTTTGGAATATTTCCAAGTGAATCCTTTATTTCTTCACATCAGAAACTTGAACAATATTTGATTAAATATATATTTCCTTTTATCCTCAGTACATGGCTGCATCCCATGCATGTCCATTTATTTAAATTATTTTTTTTTTTGTAAAAGAGCATTGTACAAGAAGACAAGGATTACGGTGTTTTTTTTTTATAAAATACTGGAAATAATAATAAAAAATATATATTTTTATTTGATTAATAACCGATTATTAAAAAAAAAAGAAAATCGACAGATTAATCAGTCAAAGTTGTTGTTAGTTGCAGCCCTACGGTAAACCCATAGATACAAAACATGCTGAATAATGTTTCATTTGAAAGGACTACATGTATTTGTTCTTGCTTCTTGTGCAGCTAAACTTCCTAATTTCTGTTTGGTGGACAATCTCATTTAGTAGTTTCAGTTTTGAACTAGTAAACCTCCTGTTTAGGTGTTTCTTTCACTAGATTTTGTGTTTATATAATCTAAACATAGTGTAGTTAAAACAAGACGCCGTACTGTACTGGAGTGTTTTGTGTTTTCAGTGGTGCAGCTGCAGGATTTGTCTCTGAGTGACATCACCACAGACAGCAGCGTTTTGAAGGACATGTTTATATTCCAGTAATATTCCCAGATCACAGACAGGAAGATCATCATTATGCCTGCAGATCACAGGAGCAGTGTAGGTGATGCGTGTTTTAAGTTGGATTTTCCCTTTAAGCCCTCTTAAGGCCTGTACTTGAGAAACAGCTGTAACTCTATGATCCCGAGCGCTTTGTTTGTATTCATCCTCCCGACTTCCAGCAGAAATAAAGACGCCTTTTTCAGCCTCTTTGTTGTTTGGGGGCTTCACAAGAAATCAAATCTTGTGTGATGGCGGAGCGCCTCTTCACAGAGACCTAAAAAAACAGAGATAATGCTGACACACAATCCCATATCAACGCAGCCCTCCATTGTTCCGGGACAGAGTAAGGCGATTCTGCTTGTCATCTTTGGCAACAAAAGCTACCAGCTGCCTTTGTGCAGCCAACAAGTGTCGTTATTCAGCCCCACAAACGCGTCAGTCAACTCGGACCTGCGGTGGGTTGAGAAAAGCTCCATAGGTTGAGTGAGTCGATGTTCTCCCGAGGCCCGCGAGGCAGGTTTCCTGGCAGTAGACGACGTGGGTGTTGTCGTACACGTCTGTATCAGAAGAATGGGGAGTGTTGAGGCTCCTCGCCCTCACATTCCTGTCGGCTCGTTGCTTGTATTGTTAGCAACCGTGAAAGATTAATTAAATTAGACTGTTGTAATCATTTCATGTCTCTGGGCGGCTGCTAAGAGGGTTACAAGTGGAGGAAAGGTTGCTGTAACACTGATTTTCTCAATAACTCTCATCATAACTTTCCCAATGAAGTACATTACATCAGTACAACTCCTCATGGAGAACTGGGCCACAGCGCCGGGTCCTGCTTTATACTGTACTTTCAAGAAGTGCTTTATCAAGCTGTTGGAGGTCTGCAGAAAATCTCATAACAAAGTGGGGTGGTCCCCTATAGAGCCGGGACGATTCACCCATCTCCTGATTCGATATTATCACGATACTTGGGTGTCGATTCGATATGTATTGCGATTTGATTTTCCGATTTTGCTGCGATTTTTGTTCACTTTTTTAACACTAGCTCCGTTCTCTTTATCCATCCATGGTCAGCTCCATCGGGCCGTTTGAATGCATTTAACATAAATGTCAATATCTGGGTGCTCTACAGTCATAGCGTCGGCCCATTTGACCACGGAGATGAGAGCGACGGCCGGCTCGACCGCAACTTGACCGCATTATACCGATAACATTTCCTGCTAACTTTTTCAAATTTTTTTTCGGATATTTTTGGACTTATTTCAGCCTTTTTTTCGGAAATATTTCAGACATTTTTCAGACTTTTATTCAGACATAAATGACCCTTTTTTCTGACATATTTCTGCCTTTTTTAGGCTTTTTTTCTGACATATTTCTGCCTTTTTTAGAAGTGGATGCAGCTCTACTTTCCTGCAATGTGTGAAACCCAAAGTGTTTCCATCCTTTACTGGATGTGTAGCGTTTACTACGCTGGATTTAACACGTGAGGGTGCAGCTCGTATCCACGCTGACCCTCTGACGTTTTCTGCTTTCTTGTTTCGGCCGGCTGCGGTTTGTTTTGGTTGACGGATACGGAACGGATATGACGTCATGTTACTCAGACTACAACAATAAAAGCGATAACTTCCTTCTACCTCCACAGAGACTCAAATGAAGCAAATATATTGATTCTGGCATTAAAAAATGTATTTAAAAAAAAAAAAAAAAAAATCACGATACATAAGTGAATTGATTTTTTCCCCCCAACACCTAGTAAACAGCTTTGATTTAAAGTGATTCTGAGATGTTGAAAGTGGCGTCAGGTGTGATACAAAGCAGCTCTTGTGTTTCTGGGTCTCTCTTGAACTCACACAGCGGAGTGTTGGGGATTATCTGGTGATCTGCAGAGCAGAAGCTGGGCGGCTTTGTGCTGTACAGGAAGTGTGTAAAGATATCCCGACGCTTCCCCGTATCCTGGGGGCTGGAAACCACATAAAGGAGAGAAAACAATACCGCCAGCGCCGGAAATCCTGCCGTCACAGACAGGTGGGGTGACAATGGCTGTCCTCCCTCTCTCCCTCCCTCCTTCCCTCTCTCTCTCTACCTCATCCATCTTGCCTCTCACTTCTCCTCCTTATCTCTCTTCCATCACACTCTCACCTCCTTTATTGTTTGTCGCTCCACGTTCTTTCTCTCCTTCTCTTCATTTCTCTCACTTTCATCTTTCCTTCTTTCTCTCCATTTGTCACCTCCTCCTCCTCCTCTCTCTCCTTTTCCACCCATTCTTTTATTTTTCACTTTTCTGTACTTTCTCTCTGCTGCTTCTCCTTTCCTTTCATATGCACTTTTACATCCTCCTCTTTGTTTTCTTCCTCAGGTGTGTTCATGCTGAATGTGAAGCACCTTTTAGAGGCAACATGCAAAGAATGCAAACACACAAGTGGACACAAACTCTCAACCCATTGGCTAGGAAAAAAAGTTGGCATTGTATGTTTTTTGCAGATTACAGATACGTTGCATGTCGACGTTTCTGAACAAAAAGTTTGTTTCATATCGGCCTTGTATCACGCCTGCAGAAACGCACAATGCAATGTGATTAAACGATCGGTTAGGTTTAGGCAACAAAACTACTTGTTCAAATAATAATGTAACAACGTAATATAACAACCGTAACAACATAACTACCGTAGATAAATAAGAGCCGCCCATAACGGACGTTCTTACGCAACGTTACGTAACAAGAGTCAACGTCAAGTCAGCATTTACATTTGACTTCACAGCAGCGGTCTCCCGGTTGAAAGTTCTGTGTTTGTTTCATACCACGTATCTTTCATTAAACGGTCACTTGTTGTACTACGTCACCTGCTCTGACTAAGTGCAACCTTGTGTTGTAGAAGTAATATATATATATAAGTTTCCTTTTTCCTTTCTCCGTCTCTCTACTCGTCATTTCTTTCTTTCTCTTCCACTTTTATCTTTCTTGACCTCCGCCTCCTCTACACTTCTTTCTTCTCCTCTATCATTTCATTCTTCTTCATCTCTTGTTTCTCCTCCACTTCCACTTCTACTTGTCTTTCCTCCCTCTTTCATCCACCTGCCCTCATTTTCTCTCCCCTCTCTCTTTCTCTCCCTTTTATCACCTCAATCTTACTCACGTGTCGCCTCCTCATTTCTAATCTCCTTATCTCGCCTCCTATCCGTGTCTCATCCCTCCTCCTCCCTCTCTCCCTGTCTACCTATCCGTTACAGCGTCTCTCCGTTGTTTTGGCTTTGTCTCCGTCGTTGCGTAATCGCCATCGCCACCGGCTCTGCCACCGGCCGATGGCTGGCCTCGGGGGTTGATTGACGGTGGGAAGAAAAGAGAGAGTGTTTATTTTGATTCCTCGCCTCGTCTTATCTGACGAGATGTGCAATTATCTCCTCAGAAGGAGGAGGTTAGTGGAAGGAAATGGCTTCTGCACAGTTTGAGGTGACAGTGGAGAAGACGTGTGTGTGTTTCTGTTCAGACGTAATGTGTAATCATGTTTTAGGGTGTGTGTAAACAGATTTCTCACACTGACACTCTTCATATCCTGCTGCCACAACAAGGTGGTTTCAGATAGATATAAGAGGAGCGTGGTGTGACACACACAGTTCTGTGGCTTCTGATTAACAATAGCTGTGAACGTTTGATTGCTTTCTGCAGCCTACTGTTGTCACAAAACTGATCATATTCACAAGATTTCATTAGTTTGTGATTAGATCATTACAGTTTATTAGCTTTATCTGTTCCATCAGCGTCAGCTAGACAATAGCCAGGTTTCCATCGCACATTTTAACAGAATTTTGAGAAAATCTGCAAAAGAAAATGCGAATGAATGCTTGTTTTTCAACCACTATACCGTTAAGTGATTAATCAGAGTTGGTTCATCGTGGCGCCAAATCTCCGGTCGGAAAACCATTATACCACCGAAGAAGAGGGCCGGTCGAACCTCGAAACGGTGAAAAACAACGTAGAAAACTGGATGTAAATATGACATTTCTTTTAGTTTCATGTATCAATGTGAGGAAGGTTACATAAACATACACAGATCTGCTGTGTGGAGCGATAAGGAGACTGGTTTTCTTCTCTTTCAGTGGACGTTGAAGTGACGTGTGTCACGTACGTCATCATTTCTTCGCGAAAAATCTGTTTCCATTGCAGTTTGTCACATTTTTATTTTATCGATACACCAACGTTTCCACCTCAGCCAAGCGTAAAAATGTTTATGCGATTTATGCGCCTGCCCTCACTTTCATTGCGCTACGGGGTTTTGCTTGCACCCTCTGACTCGTGCATGCGTTACACTCCTTGGTCCGTGTTTCAAGACGGGTCGGGCGGGTTGCCGACATCGCCGCAGACCCCTGGCGCCTTTTACGTGTGCCGAGCCCCGCACTGAGGACAGTCCCCCCCGGTGACGCTTTGGCCACGGCCCGGGAAGCACCTTTGCCCCGAGCCTTTCCAAGCCGACCTAGAGCCGGTTGCGGCGCACCGCCTCGTATGCGGGACTCCCCAACCTGCCGTGTGTCACTCACACCCTCCACCTTTGGACCCCTTACTTCCGGCGCCCTTATTCACAACATAAACTCCTACTATCTTTTATTCACTGTAGAAATTCTAAATGTAATAATGATTTGCTGATACTGGCCAATACACATGTGAATAAGGGGAGTACTGGCACTTATTTGTTTCCACTCATGACTGCTGAGAAGCAACGGCAATAGTTGTGTGACAACCCCGTTAAAATCTCATAAGGAGGGCCGGGTCGAAGGTCGGACATACAAAGTCACAGAGTCATTTAGTCCTTCAGTTATGACACGTTGCAGCAGCAGTGTTCAGAAGGAGCTGTTTGTCCTTTTTTTAAGTGTCCGGTTGCCTCAGACGGCAGCGCCGGCCCTCGGTGGCATTTTGACCTGACAGACGCTCTTTGTGTTTGTCTGGCCGAGGCTGAGAGGTGTGTGTGTGTGTGTGTGTGTGTGTGTGTGTGTGTGTGTGTGTGTGTGTGTGTGTGTGTGGGAGTTCAACAGGTGACACTGAACCACCAGGACAGACGGCCTGGGATGACAATGTGTGTGTGTCCTTGTGTGAAGACAAGTTAGTGGAAAGCTGTAACTTGAGGGTTGAAGTGTATTTGTGCCGTGTCCTCTGTGTGTGTGTGTGTATTAGCTCTCTAAAGGTCTGCATGCGTGTTCCAGGAAAAGCATTCATCGCATGCGTCCGTGTGTTTGTAGTCTGACTGATGACGTGACAGCCGTCTGACCGACAGCAGCACAGACTGCTGGGAGTGTGCAGGAGGAGGAAGACGGGCAGATGCCTCTGAAAGTCGATCCCATTGTCTCATCTTCAGGCTCCTTTACTGCATTTTCAGTTGTTGTATAGAGAGTGGGGACAGGGCCGGGGATAGGGGGGGGGTTGTACAGTTTAATAAGACTGTTTTCACAGTTGTTCTTCTTCTCCTGGAGACCGCCTGCTAGCGGTGACCTCGCCGTCAGCCTGGGGCTGAAGGTCAGGGCCTCCCGGTCACAGCGGTTCCAGTTCCTCATTTATAATCCTCAGATTATCATCCAGAAAACACAGAGGTCACATTAAAAGCTGGGTGTCTGATACCAATAGATCCTTGACGTCATGATTACGTCAGACGTCGGACGTTCTCTGGGAGGAGAGCAGGTGTTAGCTAGCGGACAAGCTAGCTAGCCAACTAGAGAGATAGATAATCTATCAGTTCAGCATGTTGAATCGGGTTTATAACATTCAAAATTGGTGAAGAGAAAACCTGCATTAGCAGCTCTGGTTGTGGAGTTTGAAAGACGGCGGCGATTACCAAGCAAGGAGGGTCTGACAGAAAGTTGTTGCATCATGGGAAGTGTAGGAGATCGTGTTTTTGGAAAAGTAAAAGTCAGGATATCTCAGCCTCTGCTGCTTCAATCCAGTCTTTCCGGGAAAAAGTCCTTTTTACTGCTGAAGAAATGCACATTTACTAGGAAACAATTAAAACTTTCTGTTTCATATTTGCACATTAAATGACACAGACTGAAGTTGGAGAGCTCCGGTTGTTAAAGTCCAAACTTCTCTGTCCTGGTAAATCTCAGTGCTTTGATACCGACACCAGACGGGTGTCGCAGTCGCTGACGGGGTGACTGAATGAGTTTGAAATGTTTTGCACCACACACCACACAGCCACTCCGTTTTTACTGCCTTTAACTGCCTTTTAAATGCATTTTCACAAATAACTTCACCACATCTTGTGTCTTTAAGAGCCGACACTCGTTCCAGCTTGATTTATTGATCGGGGCAGTCTTTCTTAGAAACGTCTGTGAGGGTAATTACCCTCATGTGGTCGAAAAGAAAAACCTCCAGAGGGTTTTTTTAATCTGCGTGCCAAGACATGATGTAGTCAGTCCGAGAGAGAGAGAGAGAGCGAGGCGGGGACGACGGGCGAGAGACGAGACGCAAGACAACGTGGAGACACTGGGGCTCTCTCACGGCGGCACCAGGCCTGTCAAATCTGCTTTTTCCATCCACCACTACTGTTAATAAAAGTCAAATGTTGGGGGGGTTTTCATTGACTTTGGTGTTAATTAGACCTCTCCTGCACCAGTCGGCTTTCACTACTTTGTGGCTTTGGAGCTGTAAGAGAGGGATGCTTTTGAAATTCAAGGACAGTTTCTCAAAATAGAAACACTGAGAGTGATTTTTCTGCTATGAATCATACCAGTTAAATAGATGAGTCTCTACACTTCCTTGTAAACATTGAATGAGATGACAGCAGGCTTTAGTTATTGACATAATTGCTGTTTTAAATGAATGCGCTGCTCAAGAAAGTACACATTTTGGCGTCCCACGTTAGCGATGTGGTTGTTTTTCTGACACATCGAAGTCATTACCCTGAAATCATGATTTGAGACTTCCTTTAAGACCATTCATTTTGTTCTCCTTCTACTTGTTGGATGAAAGGTTGCAGTGTGTGATGTTAGAGGATGGGGAGTGGTGCGACCGGATGCAATGCTGTAGGCTGGGTCAAAGGCGTTATCCTCGCTCTGAGGCCTCGGGGCTCAGAAAACAGTGGCGGTGAAGAGCTGACTCATCCGTGGATAAACTCGCCACGATCAATTAACTGGCGGAGACACGCGACGGTAGCTCGAGTGTGAAAACAATCAGTCGTTAATCTTGTCATCGACACCTCGCCGAGGCGTTCCCCAACTCACCCTGACAGAGTTTGTCTTGAGGCTTGTGGAGGCGGATGATCCTCCCTCCTCCTGTCAGAGCAACAAAGCACCACACTTTAATCTCAGGCCCTGTTCAGACCTGGTATTAACATGCGTCCTGAGTGATCAGATCACAAGTAGACAGCTCGAAGTACAGATGTGAACGCACTCAAGAGATCAAATAATAACACGTTATAGCAAATTCATTTTAACGCCACTAATTTCTAACGCATTAACGCAATTTTGATGTTGCAGCAGGCTCAGTTTTAAAACTAGAGTGAAGATACTGGCATCATATGGAACTAGAAAACCTGATGAATCCATCGGTACCAACCATGTCATACTAGCTTGTCATGAAGGAGGTTAAATAACGCTCCAAACTTGCGCTAAATTTTGACGAGGAAAAACTGTCATGGCCATTTTCAAAGGGGTCCCTTGACCTCTGACCTCCAGATGTGTGAATGTAAATGGGTTCTATGGGTACCCACGAGTCTCCCCTTTACAGACATGCCCACTTTATGATAATCACATGCAGTTTGGGGCAAGTCATAGTCAAGTCAGCACACTGACACACTGACAGCTGTTGTTGCCTGTTGGGCTGCAGTTTGCCATGTTATGATTGGAGCATATTGTTTGATGCTAAATGCAGTACCTGTGAGGGTTTCTGGACAATATGTGTCATTGTTTTGTGTTGTTAATTGATTTAGAATAATAAATATATACATACATTTGCATAAAGCAGCATATTTGTCCACTCCCATGTTGATAAGAGGATTAAATACTTGACTAATCTCCCTTTAAGGTACATTTTGAACAGATAAAAGTTGGATACAGAACTGAATAGAGGTTGTATTTTTCTTCTTCAGATGTTACAACATGCCAGATCAACTCTTTTGCATTATGTTGAGTGAAGTCTAAATGAGGAAAGAGTAAAAGTAGAGCATCTCAAGACTCTTTTAGACGCTGCTGTTTTGTTTCCATGTTTCTTATGTAAACTCAGTTGTAGTCTGTTTGCTTCAGTTAAACCGTAAAGTTGTCAGAGCTTCAGTTTGTTTTAGGAAATCCACGAGGCCAAATCTGACCGACATCGTGCCGTTTTTCTCTCTTTCGCAATTTTATGGACACGCAGTTGAAGCCACCAGTGCACACACACACACACACACACACACACACACACACACATATAAAGCCAAGAGAACACACACACACACCAGGCAGTCCCCCTCACTCATTCTGTGTTTCCATTGGTCGGTGAAGCCAGAATGACCACAGATTAGATAGCTGTCACTGATGCCTACAAACAACTGCTCCTCTCACGGCTTCCAGAGGAAGACCAAAGCTACACACACACACACACACACACACACACTCCCCTGTGCAGTGTCACATTAACAGCGTTGACACAACACGCCACAGAAACGGTGCTCGAGCTGTGTTTGACCCGCCGTGACCTCCCCGACCGTTGAACTCACAGACCTCTCTGGCCTCCGCTCCGCTCCGTTTCCACGACAGCGACCGTGTGTCAGCCGCACAGCGACCATAGATGACGCCCACTCAGCTCAGCGAGGTCACAGAGGCATGCGTGTAGCGCTCGGCGGGGCCTGGCAGCGCCGGACCGCATAATAGGCTAATCACTGTAAAACAAACATGCTGACTTACCCTCAACCCCCCCTCCCCATCGCACTGCTCCCCCGGCGTGATTTAGGAGACTGTGGTGGACGGTGGAGGCAAAATGCAACGGCAGCCCTCACTTTCACCATGGCATTAAATTTGAAGAGGATATGTGGTCTCGGAGAAGTCCAAAACAGTATTTATACTTGATTCTCTGCACACACAACGTCTCCCTGCTGTTACTCTGCGTTTCATTCAGCTCTGAGGCAGAACGGACACTCAGGGTTTCACTTCTTCTGCTGGATGAGAGCAGACTGAGGAGACGGTATCTGTTAGTTGCATTGTGACAGGGCGTTAGCATCAGTAAAGTACCACAAAGAGCTAATAAAAAGTGGTTAATTGTTCACTTACTTCCAGCTGCAGTTGATCTCATGAGCTTTAAATATCGCTTTAGGAACCACTTTCTAAGTCATTGTTTTACTCTCAAGTCTCAAGTCCTAAACTTTGAGTTTCGAGTCCAAAACAAGTCCTTAATGTGCCCTTCACTAAATATAATGCCATTTAACAACAGAGTAATAATATATTTAATTAACAAAAACCATGAATACTTTTTAAATTTGTTAAAACTAGATCTGTCAATCAATTAAACATATTTAATCACAATTGATAAAACATTTTTATCTGTTCAAAATGTACCTTAAAGGGAGATCTGTCAAGTATTTAATCCTCTTATCAACATGGGAGTGGACAAATATGCTGCTTTATGCAAATGTATGTATATGTTTATAATTGTTAAATCAATGAACAACACAAAACAATGACAGATATTGATCCAGAAACCCTCACAGGTACTGCATTTAGCATAAAACAATATGCTCCAATCATAACATGGCAAACTGCAGCCCAACAGGCAACAACAGCTGTCAGTGTGTCAGTGTGCTGACTTGACTATGACTTGCCCCAAACTGCATGTGATTATCATAAAGTGGGCATGTCTGTAAATGGGAGACTCGTGGGTACCCATAGAACCCATTTACATTCACTGATCTGGAGGTCAGAGGTCAAGGGACCCCTTTGAAAATGGCCGTGACAGTTTTTTCTCGCCAAAATTTAGCGCAAGTTTGGAGCGTTATTTAACCTCCTTCATGACAAGCTAGTATGACATGGTTGGTACCGATGGATTCATCAGGTTTTCTGGTTTCATATGATACCTGTATCTTCACTCTAGCTTTAAAACTGAGCATGTTACAACCTAAAAATCGCAAGTTGCGTTAATGCGTTACAGAAATTAGTGGCATTAACAGCCCTATTTTCAACATGTGGTTAACGTTATAAATTGAAACAAAACTTCTTGGATAGGTTTAAAATGATGTTTGTTCCATTATTTAAGCTATGGATGTAAATTAACATAAGTCAACACTGACTTTTGGTTACACTTTTGTAAAGTCCTGTGTTTGTTTGACCCATCTACCCCCTGTCCTCTTCCCTACGCAGACATCGGCAGACTTCCACAGACTGTCACTACAAATGTATTTGTAATACATAAAAAAACAACAACATATGTTTCACAATGTAGTTTCATTGTATGGAAACATCATTTTTAGGAGCCAGAGCTGCTAAACCAAACTTCGTACTCTGTAGAAACCCCAACATCCGTGTCCATTCTAGTATTAAAAGCAGCTCTACAGCAGCAGTTGGTGTAATTCACCTTTATTGCGCCACTTGAATGACTGTATTTGTGCACCCATGATGACATGTGCGCACAAGTTGGCCACCACGGTTTCACCACGCAGAGTAGTTTCCTAACTCCTGACCGTCCAACTTAGTTTCCAAAGAGTTGTGAGTGTGACGGTGAAAAAACAGCTCGCTGGTAGCCGTGTACACTGGCACGCAGCAGCAAGCCGCTTCTGCAGACTGTTATTACGGCTGTATGGAAGCATTTGGAAGAGACACCAACAAATAACACAGCAGAGGAGAGGGACTGTTTTTCCTGCTACATTTGGACACCCCCAACCCCAGCTCTCCCCCCCCGTTGTGTAATCCTACCACTGTCACATGCATGTCCCTCTGTGTAATTGAAGTGGTTGAAAAGCGAGGAGGGAGGGTGGTGGTGGTGGGGGGGCGGGAGGGGGGCAATAAGAATAAGAAGCGTGGTTACATTTCAGCCCGGCTGGTGCCAAGCTCCTACTGAAAATATATAACCCCCCCACGTTTCCATGCCTCCCCCTGCCATGGCAACACAACATGGAAATGTGAAAACAATGTGAGCGTGAGCAGTTTCGGCCGCGCAATTAGCCGTTTTCCACCGAGGAGGGGGCCACTTATTGGATTTGAGAGGGGCTGAATTGTGGACCACTCGAGGGGGACGCCGGTTTGATAACGGCGGTGCAGGATCTGGTCCAGGATCCTGCTTCGGTAGAGTGCCGCTACCTCCCAGTTCCAAAGGCAATTAGCCTAATGGAGCTCTCAGCTGGTTTGGACGAGGGAGCGGCGGGTGTCACTACTCCACATAATCAACTCTGTTTGCTTTATTTTCTCCTCTCGGGTCCTATTATGTTCTATTCTGAAATATCTGCTGAGTCCATTGACCTACAATTGAGGCTGACAATTGGAAACAAAGAGCAGTTTTCATTTCTAAAAGCAAACTCAACATCAGTTCTTTGCTTTATAACAGCTAAGGATGCACCGATCTGACTTTTTCAGTCTCGATACCGATAGCGATACCTGAGCTTTGGGTATCGGCCGATACTGAGTACTTAAATATTGCTTTTAACTTTGTAAAAAATACATATATAAAACATTATTTTATTGTTTTTTACTATTAAAATAATAAAACTTAAAAAAAAATCTTCAAAATGATATATATTTTTTATTATAATAGTGTTAACCTTTTTAATGCAGCAACAAATTGGTTCAAACTTAAACAGGAATTAAAATTCCAGTATATAATATGTATAGTAAAACATATAAACATAGAATTGAATTGAATAGATCGGCCCCATTGTCACCGATATCCCATCCAGTATTGGTATTGGTGCATCCTAATAACATCTCATAGCAGTTATTTTGAAAGCAGAGCCTTTGAGGTGGCTAATACGACTCGTTGTTACAATGTGTATTGTTAATATACCCAGAAGTCAGATCAGATCAGATTACACCAATTCAATCTGGATTTTATGCCTCAACACATCTAAAAGTTGTGTTCTCTTCTGCAATTATTCACTGATTGATGCAGGTTTTATTAACGGAGGTCCAGTTGCAATTAATATTAGATAACTTAACTTAATCTAACAAAAATCAGAAAGCAGACAACATACACAGAAAATAATAATAATAATAATAATAATAATGATGATGATAATGATAATGATAATGATAATGATAATGATAATAATAATGATAATAATAATAATAATGATGATGATAATAATAATAATAATGATAATAATAATAATAATAATAATGATGATGATGATGATGATGATGATAATAATAATAATGATAATCATAATCATAATCATAATAATAAATAAATATGTAAATAAATTTAAAAAACATTTAAAAAATAAATAAAAAATTAAGTATTTAATAAAATCGACCAATTATTATGAGCATAAACAAAAATATAATAAAAACTAAGTTGACATTTTTCTCTAGATCACATACTGTGCATAAATATTCAACTCAATGTGCTTTACAAGCTTTATTAGGACAGATATAAAGAAACACTGCCATGGCACACATAGAGCAGAAAATAACATACAGAGAAACAGAGAAAATAAATAAGGTGCCTTCACATGTATGTGCACACACACACACACACACACACACACACACACACACACACCATTAAAACAGGCCAGGTTGACACAGGATCCCCTCTGAAGCTCTTATGTAAGGATCCAAAGTACCTCAGATTCCAGTCTCACTCCTCCACTTCCTGCCAGAGGAGGAGGAGGAGGAGGAGGAGGATGACATGATGTCAGAGATAAACAGGGTTGTGAAAGTGTAAATGTGTCACATCAGCATGTTGCGTGTATCCAACGCTTCCAGTCCCCGTGGTGGGTTGTAGCAAACGCTCAGTGTGATGTTGTAATAGCTGCTCTGTGGTGAAAGTCCTCGTGGAGCTTGTGAAGTCTTGTCCTGAGTGTCCCGAGTGTCATGTTGCCGGTAGATTCAGTAAATGTTTCAGCAGCTTGTCTGACCTACTGTAGCTGTGTGCTAACGGTTGCATGTAGTAATGATGTTGCAGCACTGATTCATGGTGAGGAGGGAACAGCGGCAATACTGTAGATGCCTCCAAGTTGGAAGAGCCTCTAAAGGTCAAAAAACGTCCGACCTCTGATATGCCAGGTTTGGCTAAGTTTAGGTTACTCATGAGTTGCACATCTCACCCCATCTGAATGCTCTTTTAATTCAATTTTTCTCCCTTTTTATGTTAATCAAATTGAAATGCATTTCGGTTATGCAACTATGGCAACGGCTTGGTTTAGATTAGTGGAGCTTGTAATAATTAAGAAGAAACCAACGTTGACTGTTGGTAGGAGATGGGACGCAAGCTGCCGTCTGGTGTTCACATCATTGCTTTTTCACTTCAATATTTCCCAAGTTTTTATTAGAACCGCCCCCACTTTGACGATTAATTGTTTTTTTTATGCTTTTTTCATGCTGAATGACGTATTTCCAAGAAAGCTGTGAGCACATCTCTGGTAAACAACAGATTTAAAGTGGTGCTTTCGTGTGATTCTTTGTTGAGAAACTCAATTTTACAGATCTGTCGATTAAATCAACTAATCAATTAGTCAACTAAGAATTGATTTGGTCAAGGACAGCCCTATTTTTCATAGTTTCTGTGATTCTTTAACGTCACATTGCTTCAACCTTCGTCAACTCAGGCCCTAATAAGAGCTGCAACGATTAATCGATCAGTTGTCAGCTATTAAAATGAATCGCCAACTATTTTCATGATCGATTAATCGGTTTGAGTAATCTTTTTAAGAAAATAAAAGTCTAAACTCTCTTATTCCAGCTTCTTAAATGTGAATATTTTCTGGTTTCTTTACTCCTCTATGACAGTAAACTGAATATCTTTGAGTTGTGGGACAAAACAAGACATTTGAGGACGTCATCTCGGGCTTTGGGAAACACTGATCTACATTTTTCACCACTTTATAGACCAAACAACTGATCGAGAAAATAATCAACAGATTAATCGACAATGAAATGAATAGTTAGTTGCAGCCCTAGCTCTAATACTGTATTCATCCCTATGCCGAGCAGACCACACACACATCTTAATAAAACGCACAGACAGCGATCGTTAACAGCTATATGTGGCCACATAGCTCACTGATGAAGTGATCTGTGTTTAGAGGCCGTTTCTGCTGACAGACTGTCATCATCAGAGCTGACAGAGAGATCAACATCAGCAACATCTCCAGCAGGTGTCCGTCTGTGTTGATGGTCACATGAAGACATTCAGAGGTCTCACACAACACTGTTAGACAGTACAGGTGATATAAGTGAGGGAACACTGCTCTCTAGTGTTGACTTTAGACTATTACACCTCAGTAGATGGAACTTTTTGTGCTCATCTTGAGCTCTTTTACTTCTACGATCAGAAGTTCATTAGATGCTATTAGGCTCGTTGGAGATGAACTGCTCCATTTATTTTTTGTTGGAATCTATCCTTTTATTATTTTTATATCTGCCTTGTAAAGCACTTCGTAATGAGCACTCATTTTGATAAGTGCTATATATAGATAACCTTCATTATTATAATAATTATTATTATTATCAACCACACAAGATATGTTTGTTAACAGATGAAACCTTCATTGCACAACATGAGACTAATATCTACAATCTAGCGTTAAGTAATACAATTACAGATAAAAAAAGATCTGAAAAATGTCCGAAACAAAAGATGTGAAAAATGTCGGACAAAAAAAGATCTGAGAAAAAAGATCTGAAAAAAAGTCTGTAAGAAAGATGTGAAAAATGTCCGAAAAAAAAGTCTGAAAAAAAAAATCTGAAAAATGTCGGACAAAAAAAGTCTGAAAAATGTCGGACAAAAAAAGATCTGAAAAAAAAGATCTGAAAAAAAGTCTGAAAGAAAGATGAAAAAAAAGTCTGAAAAAAAAAATTCTGAAAAAATGTCCGAAAGAAAGATGTGAAAAATGTCCGAAAAAAAAATCTGAAAAAAAGATGTGAAAAAAGTCTGAAAAAAAAATGTGAAAAATGTCCGAAAACAAAGTCTGAAAAAAAAGATCTGAAAAATGTCGGACAAAAAAAGTCTGAAAAAAAAAATTCTGAAAAAAAATTCTGAAAAAAAGTCCGACACAAAATATCTGAAAAAAAGTCTGAAAAAATAAATCTGAAAAAAAGATCTGAAAAAAAGATTTGAAAAATGTCCGAAGAAAAAGTCTGAAAAAATAAATCTGAAAAATGTCGGACAAAAAAAGTCTGAAAAAAAAAATCTGAAAAAAGTCTGAAAAAAAAAATTTAAAAATAAATCTGAAAAAAAAGTCTGAAAAAAAGTCTGAAAATAAAATGTAAAAAAAGTCTGAAAAAATAAATCTGAAAAAAGTCTGAAAAAAAAAATTAAAAAAAGATCTGAAAAAAAAGTCTGAAAAAAGATGTGAAAAATGTCCGAAGAAAAAGTCTGAAAAAATAAATCTGAAAAATGTCGGACAAAAAAAGTCTGAAAAGAAAGATGTGAAAAATGTCCGAAAAAAAAAGTCTGAAAAAAAAAATTGAAAAAAAAGATCTGAAAAAAAAGTCTGAAAAAAAAAAATCTGAAAAAAAGTCTGAAAATAAAATGTGAAAAAAGTCTGAAAAAAAAGTCTGAAAAAAAAAATCTGAAAAAATGTCCGAAAAAAAATTCTGAAAAAAAGTCCGACACAAAATATCTGAAAAAAAGTCTGAAAAAATAAATCTGAAAAAAAGATCTGAAAAAAATCAAATATATTGCCTTTAAAGTCAGAAGTTGTAGCATAGCCTGCTTCACGTTTGACAGATGCACACACACTTACTAAACACACATATTAAATTCATGTGTATGATTTAAGGCGAACAGATGCTGTTATGGAAATGAGAGCGTGATGAGAGCGTAATGAGTTTTGCTCCTGAAAATCTGCCGGCTTAAATAAAGTTTTAATTCACCTGCGCCGTTATTAAACAAGTTTATAAAAAGCCAAAGTTCACATGATAAATATATTCCTGTTTGGTTTGATTTGATTGCTTAGAATGATTAAAAGCTGCAGTTTGCTTAAATTCCTGGTCAAAATATTCTAATATGCAACGAAGTTGGAATTTGGTGCGTTTGGTTTCTTCCTACTGGAGATGGGAATCTTTAAAATCGTCTAGCTGGATTTCCTGTCGTTTTTTTATCAAACAAACAGGAGGAAATACTGCCATTATAAAACTAATGATTTTTCCAGTGATTTTTTTTTTCATGCTTCATTTTGTTCTGGAAACAATTAATGGAACGGTTAAGTAGCAAATCCACAGCAATGCCTGCTACTGATATCATAATAGTATTATTTTTTGATTATTAATTGTATTATTTTGATATGAATTAATTCATAATTTTAGCAAAATTCTTTATTCATAAGGCTACATTTTTAAAGACCCCATCCAACTTCACGGGCTACTATAATGAAACTCAACTTTATATTTATATTAAGTCCCTGGAATTAATAAAATCCTAATATACCAAAGATCTCAATATATTATAAAAAAAAAAATTCCAACCCTATTACTAACAATCGCTTCATCAATCTTTTTTAATCTATTAATATTATTATTATTATTATTATTTATTTGTGTATTTTTTAACTTTATGTTTTATTTGTCATGATTTATTCAGCTTATATATATACATATTTATTTAGATATATATATTTATATAAATATATTTTTTTATATATATATATATTTTATATATACAGTATACTTAATTGCATAGTGCTGTCTATCAATTAAAATATTTAATCGCGATTAATCGCATGATTGTTCATAGATAATCGAGATTAATCGCAAATGAATTGCACTTTTTATCTGTTCAAAATGTACCTTAAAGGGAACAGCATCTCAAATGAATCTTCAGGTTCCTAGCTTCCAGATGATGTACACCACTTCTGTTTGACATCTACTGCTGACCTACTATCTCCCCCTAAAGACCCACTGGACCCCCCCTAAAAAAGACTGAAACGGGTCTATTGTGGGTCTCGGAGGGTTAACAGGTTTTGTTGACAGTATTAATATTTTAGAGAATAATGCAACAGAGTGACATCACTTAAACTTGTTTCTGATCGGAGGGAACAATATTGAACCTGAAAAGGAAATGAAGATGTTTATTCTGGATGTTAGTGTAGAGCTGAAGGTTTGTAATGACAACCAATCTGCTCACCAGTGACTACCTGCCTAAATCATTCATCAGCCAGGTGAATATTTATGGAAGCTAATAATACTCCGGAGAGATTCTGGGAAGCACAGAGAGCAGATTCCTAGAAAGCAGCCTGTCGTGGTATACGGCCGGGTACATCCAGTCCTCTGCTCTCTCTGATGCCGGAGGGAAAGATAGATGTATTAGCTTTCAGAGAGGATGCTGCAGGTATGTGCACAAAGAAAAAATCATTTTAGAAGAAAAGGGAGTGAATTATGCTATTTTATGTTCATCATTTACTGTCTCTGAAAAACAGAGGATCCAGTCTGGAGATGTTATCATGATGTCAAGCTCTGAGTTGAGTTACCCTCCATCCGTCCACATTTACACCAATTTGTTTCAATTCAATGCAATCAGTCACTTTTCAAGTTGTGGTTGTCACTTTATAAATGGAACGGACTTTCATTTTTACAACCTTTCATGCAGAAAATAGGAAGAAAAAATAATAAGGAGAAAGTTTGAAAAGAAATTTCAAATGATCATTTTTTGGTAGCTATTCATGATTCTGACAGGAAACATTTTTTACTTTTGCAGGTTGCCGCAGGAATTTGTAAAAAAACTAAAAAAACATTAAGGCACAATACTCAGCACAATGTCAAAACAAGTAATTAGAAGTCCATAGTTGTATATTATTATAAATATTTAAACATTCCTCGCTTGTTTTGGTACTCAAATGTGAAATGTGTTAGAGATTTGGGGGCGATATCGATCACTTGGGGAGTTTATATTTACTATTCTTGAACAAATATTAGCAGCAAACTGTACAATAAGTGATCAGAAGCTAGCATTGTTGTTGCATTTACATGTAAGCAGTATTTTAAAGAGACAACCAATAAATGAATTGTCTAATAACAAAGACCAACTCCTCCAGAAGAGGGTGGCTGCTGTCGGAGTCTCAGCAGCTGGTTTAGAACAGCTTCAGGATTATAATCTGGGTGACCTCACAGCAGTCCGTCACTCCATTTAAAGCTCATAAATTGACTTTGTCAAGTTTGTCAAACTAACCATCACACTCATATTGAGGCTGTTGTTCAAATCATCAAACTGAGGTAAAAGTAGATGATGTTCATGTTCAACAGATGGCGCCAGTAAGCCTCCTAACATCCACCTTTGTGTCCTACCAAACTCAAGACAAGCAGAGATTTCAGAGAGTTCAGGTGTGACAAGAAGAGTGAACTGCAGCCTGATTATCACTCTTTCTGGGTTGTAGTTACACACACACACACACACACACACACACACACACACACACGCACACACACACACACACACACACACAGCAGCAGAACAAGCTGTAACACACAACACTATATAACACTGACATATATTATCACCTCGTTAAGTTGTTAAAGGGACTGTTTGTAACTTGTAAGCGTATAAATGTACCGGGTCGGGACACATGCGCGCTCGCATATGCGCGTTCGCGTGTAGCCGCTGCCTTTCCTCCTCCTCCTGCTCTCCTTCACTCAGACAGCGCGCGTGTTCTCGCTCAGCTCGCTCCACCTCTAGACGTGAACGCGCGCTCACTCCACACTGCAGAAGAGTTAGTTTAGCTCTGAGAATATCTAGTGAATGTACCGTGGACGTTTGTGCAGAAATAACTGCTGCAGCTCCTCCAGACCAACAGAGGTTTCCCGTGTCTTGTGAAGTGACGGAGCTCTACAGAGAGAAACATTGTCTTCTCGTTACCGACCGGGTGCCGGTGTATTCTCTGCTCTCTCCGGCTGCGGGCGGAGAGAGCAGAGAGACACGCTGCAGAGCCCCGCTGCCTCAGCCTGCACTGAGACAGGAAAAGCCAACACTAGGATCAGATCTAAATCATGTTCATGGAGAGACCTTCGTCTGGTCAGCTAACATTACTGCCAAGCAGCTGAAATATAGAGTGATATTGTGGTTTTAGCTGACGTGTGTCGCCTCACTATTTTGAGCGATGCTTGTTCAGGTATATTTAGAGCGAGCAAGCGCGAGCCCGACGCTGACTTTCGTTGACTTCACGGCCACAGGTGTCGCTGTTAAGAAGCATTTCTGAAAGTTACAAATAGTCCCTTTAAACAAACAAACAAAGCTGTTTTATCACAGAAAGTTTTCATACAAAAGCTCAGTGAAGATGAGTCTGTCACCGTGAGAATGCACAGATGTACAGTTTTTAATACAACATGTTGTGATGTACATACTTGTCACATGTCAGCTTAATGTGAAACAGGCAACCCGTAGATCATCATGCCTGGTGTTCTCTCATTCCCGTCTTAAGCAGAAAAAGAGAGGAACCAGGACTTTTCTCCCTGATTGAATGGCCTCCTCCTTTGTGTTGCACACTATTCCCTGATTTTACTCTGGATTTCAATTTCCATCACATCTGGACGCTGAAAGCCCCCTTTTGTGCAACGAGAGAACAATGACGAGACAGGAGAGGAAAGAAAAGGATAGCGAGTGAAGAAGAGGAGTTCGAACCTTTCCGAATATACTTTTTCTACCGCTAAACTTATATTAACCTCCTCCTGTTCCATTGTCAGAGATAGTGCCGTGCCAACAGAGGAAGAAAGGTCAGAGCTGAATAGTGCCACTGCAAGGAGAAGCCTGCTCGGTGCATTAAAGTGTCTGCTAGTTCAGATTGAAGAGTTATTTTGGGAAGGAATAAGAAAGAGAGAAAAAAGAAATGTCTAATAAAAAAGGCTGATAGATTGAAAAAAAGGAAACTCTACCTTTTTGATAGTCGGTTCAGCAGTAAAGCCACAGTCAAATGAAGGTATTAGATCTCCTCGGAGGAGACGTCTGACTTGCTTGCATGAGTATTCAACTGTCACCTCTCCGTTTCTCCTATAAAGCCCTCAGGATTTTTAAGAGATCGTTTATTAAAAGGGAGCAAACATTCCTCTCCGGTTACAGCTCCGCGCTGTAATAAACTGTGTTTACTGTATCAGTCCCAGAATTAATGAGACTAAATGGTTGGCTGGGTTTATCTGTGGAGACGAAGCAGATAAGCTGTTCTGAAAAGCTCCAAAGTTTTATGACTCAACTACTGAAGAAGAAAAGTTACGGCATCCGGAGAACAATTGACGCAAAATTCAATAATTCAATTTTAAAGAGTGAAAAAGACACTGAAAAGGTGACATTTTCTAAGGCAAATTTAAGTTTGCTTGCTTACAAGTACTTACATTTGGGTACTCGCCGATACCGAGTACCGATACGAGTACTTCTCTGTGCCAAAAGACCCTCATTAACAGCCAGCTGGAGGGTGTGAGCGACACACGGCAGGCTGGGGAGTCCCGCATACGAGGCGGTGCGCCGCGACCGGCTCTAGGTCGACTTGGAAAGGCTCGGGGCAAAGGTGCTTGCTGCGCCCTCTCTCCCCACCGGGGAGGAATGGGGCCCTCTGCTTCCGGTGCGACTGCCGACCAGGGCGGACTGTCCTCAGTGCGCCCCAACCGCGTCGTGCCCCCAGGGTGGGGCTCGGCCCACGTAAAATGCGGCAGGGGTCTGCGGCGTTGTCGGCAACCCACCCGACCCATCTTGAAACACGGACCAAGGAGTGTAACGCACGTGTGAGTCAGAGGGCGTAAGTAAAACCCCGTGGCGCACCACCGGCCCGTCATGCTGCCGTAAAGTGGTATCGGTGTCGTTGTATCGGAGCCGTTTTGCGAGTACGAGTAGATGAGAACAGCATCGGACCCGATACTGGTATCAGTATCGGTACATTCCTAGTTACACTGAAGTTTAAACGGGTAAAAAAAAGGCCTTAAAATCTTTGTTGTGTTTGCATGTCAGATGTAGTATGGGAGTTGCAGTTGAAGTGTCAGTTGAAGTTGAAGCACTGAATGGGTTTATTGGGAAGTGTCTGACAACTTGTTAGAGACACAACCAGTTAAAACCAGTTGAAGTGTAATTAGTGAACGCAATTGAATTTTATTTTTTAAGTTCAGTTGAAGTGTCTGTTGAATTGTAAGAGCCAAAAGCAAGTTTAGTTTAACCTGTAAAGGGTTGGATTTTACGTTTGTATGTCAGCACTGAAAGTAGTTAAAGAGTAAGAGCTGAAGAAGGTCATAGTCAGCTGAAGAGTAAGAGATGAAAG
Organism: Sebastes fasciatus; assembly: GCF_043250625.1. Taxonomy (NCBI): domain Eukaryota; kingdom Metazoa; phylum Chordata; class Actinopteri; order Perciformes; family Sebastidae; genus Sebastes; species Sebastes fasciatus. The sequence continues at coordinate 2,990,314 of NC_133809.1, read as the reverse complement.
CAGCTGAAATGTGAGTCGATGTCAAAGCAATGAAAGCAGTTAAACTGTCATTTAAGGAGCCTGAGATAGTAAGAAAGAAAGAAAGAAATTTGAGTTTCAGTTGAAGCTGCAGTGCCGGGGATAGTCGAAGTGTGTGTGGTGTTAATGGTTAAAGTGTTTAAGTTGCTATTTAAGCAGTGACAGCTGAACTGTCATTAGAGGAAGTGTCAGCTGATGTGTCGAGGTTAAATACAGTTGATCAAAGGGAGATCTTGTGCACGATTGTGTTCTCTGTAAGACGAGAGGGATCTACTGTAAATGCCACTTTGTACTGTATCTGCTGTAAATCTCAATTTACAAGTCCAGCACCTGCTGCACATCGTCAAAGAAACCGAGAACACGACTCAGCTGCTGAGAAATCTTTCACAAGCAACTGCAGATAAAGTGGCAGACTTTCCACCTGTACATCTACTCCATCACTATATTCTATCACTATACATACTAATAGTATACAGTATATACTTCATTACCATTGTTGTTTTTGCAGTTGGAATACATAAAAAGATGTTTGCCGATGGATGCCAATCAAACTGAGGCTTTCAGATGCCTCTGCCGATTAAAAGATAATTCCAGTTTAGGTCTTATTTTTGTAGTTTTGGTCACAATATGTGTCTGTAATAATAACTGTACTTTTTTAACTTAATTTAGGTCTGTCAATCAATTAAAAAAGTTAATCGTGATTAATCACAAACTAATCGCACATTTGTTATTTGTTCAAAATGTACCTTAAAGGGAGATTTGTCAAGTATTTAATACTCTTATCAACATGGAAGAGGCAAATATGCTGCTTTATGCAAAATGTCTGTATATATTTATTATTGGAAATCAATTAACAACACAAAACAATGACAGATATGGCAAACTGCAGCCCAACAGGCAACAGCAGCTGTCAGTGTGTCAGTGTGCTGACTTGACTATGACTTGCCCCAAACTGCATGTGATTATCATAAAGTGGGCATGTCTGTAAAGGGGAGACTCGTGGGTACCCATAGAACCCATTTACATTCACTGATCTGGAGGTCAGAGGTCAAGGGACCCCTTTGAAAATGGACGTGACAGTTTTTCCTCGCCAAAATTGTGCGTAAGTTTGGAGCGTTATTTATGCTTTTTCGCGACAAGCTAGTATGACATGGTTGGTACCAATGGATTCTTTAGGTTTATAGTTTCATATGATACCAGTATCGTCACTCTAGCTTTAAAACTGAGCCCGCTACAACCTAAAAAATCGCAAGTTGTGTTAATGTGTTAAAGAAATTAGTGGCGTTATTATCACGTTAACTTTGACAGCCCGAGTTTTAAACAAACAAAACCTTAAATTATTACCCAAATTGTTCGTTTCATCACAGTTTACACACCAACTTCCTTTGGTGCATACAGTTTGCTTGTGCAATAAAGGATTATTACCAATATTTCAGCTTCTTTAGTTTCTTTATTTACCTCCAGATAAAGTGGTTTGTTCACAGTTGAAGACAAAAGTTGTTTGTAGTTTCCTAATAGGCCTCTAAATACTAATAACCCAAGACTGCATTCATGTGTGGAATATCTCTGCTCTGTGGGTCTTTGGCTCCCTCACGTCTTTATAATCTCGCTCTTTGATATAATTCAATGCCATTTAGATATGAATCCCTTTATTGGACGTGGGCATGACTTGAAAGCCCGCCCAAGGTTGTAATGATAATATTTCATATACTGGACCTTCTGTGTGTTACTCCATGTTCTTGAATGAGGACACTCTACAATAAATTACCACTCAAGGTTTTTTTTAGTGAGGAAAAATCTCCCACAAAGTCGATCAGTCACAAACGCTGCACTTTTGTATATTTGAGAAACCGCATTTTGGATTAGCTGCATCACAAATTACACGAGTCCTTTAAACCGGCTCTATTAGGGGTTTTATTTAGAGTTTTTTACACAACATGCACCCAATTCTCTCCGACGGGACGCCGTGTTCCCTCGTCCTCTGTTTCATCATTTTCTTCAGCAGCATGCAGAGAAACCACCACCGACTTCCTCTTGTCTGTTATTTTTTTTATATCATTATCCTCTTTGTCACCACGTATTAGGCGGCAAATGCTAATTTGTGGCTTCTGCGCCGTTCTCAAAATTTGCGTTGCATAGCAACTAGGATGATACCGAAGCTTGTTGACCTCTTGCTCTTTCTGTTCTGGTGACACACACACGGCAGAACTTTGCGTTTCTGATGTGAGAACAATGTCTCCCGTCTGATCAGAGCATTAAACAGCAACACGGCGTCTGTGTTGTCGTTAACTTCGTCATCCACTTAAAGTGATAAACTGAAGCTGATGCAAACAGGTTTGACCCTGCTGGTGTTCGTTAGACTATATAAGTCCTCTGGAGATCATCCGTCAACCATTGATGACACATTCTCTGTATTTCACACAATGCAATTAATGCACAATGCCTAAGACACTTATACCAATTCTACCCTTTAAATTCCAAGAGCTTTTGAACATACAATAATCATTATTTATAATCATTATACAATGACAGAAATATGGCATCTTTGTTGTGAAAGTATTTATGAATTAATTAATTAATTTTCGGGTGTTGTCAAAGGGATGACTCATCCTGTCAGAGTTATACAACTATTCAAGTAGCACCTTTAGAGTACAATATATATATATATATATATATATACAGTATATAAAGCAATAAACTTAGAATACACACTTTTTGTAGTTGTTTTGTGTCTCTTCGTAGTAATTTTGCATCTCTTAGTTGTTGTTTTGCATCTCTTTGTAGTTGTTTTGTGTCTATTTGTAGTCATTTTGCATCTCTTTGTAGCTGCCTTTTGTCTCTTTGTAGTCATTTTGTATATATTTGTAGTCTATTTGCATCTTTTTGTAGTTTTGTGTCTATTTGCAGTTGTTTTTTCTCTTTGTAGTGATTTTGTGTATCTTTGTAGTTGCTTTGTGTCTCTTTGTAGTCATTTTGCATCTCTTTGTTGTTGTTTTGTGTCTCTTTGTGGTAACTTCAAGTTTCTTTGTGGTCATTTTGTGTCTCTTTGTGGTTGTTTTTTGTCTCTTTGTAGTTGCTTTGTGTCTCTTTGTGGTTTTTTTGTGTCTCTTTGTAGTTGCTTTGTGTCTCTGTAGTTGCTTTGTGTCTCTTTGTAGTCATTTTTTATCTCTTTGTTGTTGTATTGTGTCTCTTTGTGGTTGCTTTGTGTCTCTTTGTAGTTGCTTTGTGTCTCTTTGTAGTTGCTTTGTGTGTCTTTGAGGTCATTTTGCAGCTTGTTTTGTGTCTCTTTATAGTTGCTATGTATCTTTTTGTAGTCATTTTGTCTCTTTGTGGTTGTTATGCCCCCTTTTATAGTCCTTGTGAGTCTCTTTGTGGTCTCTTTGTGTATCTTGGCAGCTGTTTTGCATCTCTTTGTAGTTGTTTTGGTCTCTTTGTGGTCGTTTTATGTTTCTTTGTGGTAAACTTGAGTCTCTTCCTGGTTGTTACAGTGGAGTATAATCCCATCCATGTTCAGCATGTGGAGAGCTCCACAGTAAAGTTTATGAAACTATTTTAAACACAGGTGTAACAGTAACTACAGAAACATTCATCTTCCTCAACGCCACATTAACACCAGTACATGAAGCTAGAATCCCTGATGACAAGTGAAATTTAGTCTGTTGCACTAATCCAAATACTCTCTGGATTACAGCGCCAGCTAAATGCCTAAAATGTCAACCATAATATGACTTTAAGCCAATAAAGGAAGCACAGAAGAAAACTATGAGAGAGATATGCCTCATGTGGTAGATCATATCATGTTTAGAGATGAGATTTAAAACATGATAAAGAATAAACTGATCATATCAACGCAGAAAAGTATTTTCATGCAGTGGAAAAACACAAGTTGAATCTATTCACTTTCCTCCACGCCTGAGGCCCGGGCTGGGTAAACAACCTCCACGTCTCCATGGCAGCAGAGTGCTGGGAGCTGTGCAGCAATGATGCAAAAACACCCCCAGCTCTAGATGTACAACTTCACTTCGGTCTGTTCTGTGTGAGCAGGCATTTCTAGAAGACACACTTGTTTGACCCATATGAGAGGAGGCATGTGATAATTCTGAATTAATCCGATTTTGGTTAGGTAAAACCACCCGCATGGTTTCTGGGCTTGGTTGAGGGCCAACAGCTCAGCTGACACGGTGGACTGTGATAATCACGTTGTCAGACGTCAGAGGAATTCCAACCAGAAGATCGACTCATTGAGGCTATATTTTAGTTATCTCCAAACGTTGTAAACACATTTCATTCACATTTACTGGAGCGTTCCAGGAGAGTTATATTAGGTTGTGTTGCCGATCCAGATCCTGTAACATCATGTTGCCATTTCATCAAAACCACATTTTTCACAACAGACTTTTTTCTACCATTGCTGTAGCTCCTCATGAGGACATTGAGATCACGCTACCTAGCGCTTTCCCCTGTTTACAGTCTTTATGCTAAGCTGAGCAGCTGTTGGCTCCATCTGTATATTTAGCGTATGAGAGTGAGCTCAATCTTCTTATCTAAGGTTGCTTTCACATCAGGGACCCGGGCCCGGATCCTAGTACACTTGTCCCCAAGGTCCAGTTCGTTTGATTAGTGTGAACGCTCCGTACTGTACTCTGGCACGGTTCGTCGATCCGTACCTTCGCACCCGGTGTGAAAACCAGCCGTACCAAAACACGGAAGTGGACCGCTATTTAACACGAGTAACGTAGCAGTTAGCAAGTAGTTTTGAAAGGGCAGGTTTTTTTTCAACGCCGCCGGTCTCCTCTGCCAAACCAGAGTTGGTGATTGTCGGAAAGACCAACGACGACGGCTTTGGTGAGTTTTATTTTGTTTCTGTCCAGTTTCAATGAAGTGTTTTATGATGCTCCGCCACTAGAACAGCTGATCTCAACATAAACAAATACACGTTGATGATGACGCAAGTGTACTCGGGTACGGAACAACTTTACTAATGTGAAAGCTGAGGGGAGGTGGGGGAGGAATCGTACTCGGGCACGGTACGGATCAATCGTACCTAATGTGAAAACGCCCTAACTC